>NC_028453.1:37726443-37746427 GCF_000263155.2 Setaria italica
CGCGCCACCGCCTCGGGGAGTAGGAGCACCGAGAAGACACCTGACGACGCCGCGGCGCCGCTCCCGCCACAGCCGGCGCTCCCGCCGCAGCCGCCGCGGCGCGAGGACGAGCAGCTCGTCGACGGGTGGCCGACGTGGCTGCTCGACAACGTGCCCCGGGAGGCGCTGGAGGGGATCGTCCCCAGGAGCGCGGACGCCTACGACAAGATCGAGAAGGTCGGGCAGGGGACGTACAGCAACGTGTACAAGGCGCGGGAGCGCGGGACGGGGCGGGTGGTGGCGCTCAAGAAGGTGCGGCTGGACACGTCGGAGTCGGAGAGCGTGCGGTTCATGGCGCGGGAGATCCGGGTGCTGCAGCGGCTCGACCACCCCAACGTCATCCGCCTCGAGGGCATCGCCACCTCCAGGATGCACCGCAGCATCTACCTCGTCTTCGACTTCATGTACTCCGACCTCACCAAACTCATCGCCCGCCCCGGGCACCGCCTCACCGAGCCCCAGGTAGACGACGGCGGCCATGGCCGTCGTCCTCCTCTCAGCTCTCTCGCACCTTGGATACGCAGCCACTCGTCGCCTGTTTCTGCTGGCTGTTGCGCTGACGTGCCTATGGCCGTTTGTCTTTCACTTTCTGGACCGATCGATGTTGGCCGGCCTTGTGTGATGCAAACCCATGTTGGGTACGTTGGGCCAGTGAAAACACCGGATATTCCACCGTCCCCAAATAGACATTAAAAACCTAAATACCCCTATCAACACATTGTCAGACATTTGTGTTTGACATAGTATTATTAGAGGACATCTTGGTCGTGTTTATATAGATACAGTGCAGCACAGTGGCATGTGTGAGTTGGTCAGAATTATTCAAGTCCTGCTCTGCAGCTTAAGCTGAAAAAAATCTAGCAAATTTTGTAGAGAATAGGATTGTATGTGCAAGGTAGCTGCAGCACCCTGATTGCTGTGGCAGAAAACGGTAGCAACTGATCTTGGTCATTCACCTCCCTGTTCTTTGTCAGACTATCTTTTTTTTCGAAAGACCCAGAACATTGTGTCTGGCATGTATTAATAAGGAGAAGAGAATTGATCCAGTTTATGAGAGAAATCGGAACCGAAAACCATACAACATCAACTACAACTACCTACATGAAACATCTTTGCCAGACTATCATAGGAGTTACCGTCGATTGTGAAAGTGACCGCAGAGAACCTGCTTCCTGGATAGTTAACAGTCAAAGCCTGAATTCCATGGATCATGTTCAATTAGTCCAGCTTAAAATGTGCAAATGAATCTGAAGTAATCTAACCTAAGCATTTCGAATATCAATCGCTGAATTACAGTCTACCCCATTTGAAAATTGTCCTCTTGAATGCTGCTGATGGCTGTGCTCAACACTGCTTGCAGATCAAGTGCTACATGCAGCAGCTGCTGGCGGGGCTGCAGCACTGCCACGAGCGCGGCATCCTGCACCGCGACATAAAGGGCTCCAACCTGCTCATCGACCGCCACGGCGTGCTCAAGATCGGCGACTTCGGCCTCGCCAACTACTACGGGCCCGGCCGCCGCCGCCCGCTCACCAGCCGCGTCGTCACGCTCTGGTACCGCGCCCCCGAGCTGCTGCTGGGCTCCACCGATTACGGCGTCGGCATCGACCTCTGGAGCGCCGGCTGCCTCCTCGCCGAGATGTTCTTCGGCAAGCCCCTCCTGCGTGCCACCACTGAGGTGAGCTTCGTCTCGTCTTATCCCGTCGTCTTCTTCCTCCAGTCGTCCTCGTCCTCGCGCGGGGAGAAGGTTGTGCGGTGATCGGGGGGCGGCGGAGCGACGGGGAGCGCGACGCAGCCGGCGCTGGGTGCGGTAGGTTCACGGATGTCGGCGGTGGCCGGCGGCGGCGGCGCGGTCTCGCCGGTCGTCGTGGCCTTTTTTTCAAGAACTCTGACTTGGATCGCGATCCGATTATTTGCAAAGGATCGTGATTATTGATCTCGATCCGATTATTTCGAGATAATCTCCTAATCTGGATCGCTATTATTAATCGCGATCCGATTGTTTACACATGAACCCCGAAGTGTTTAAAAAAGGTCCTCCTCCCCTGTACGGCGGCTCGTCTTGATCGCTCTCCCTTCCTCTCGCCGATCCGCCGGTGCCGACGGCGGCCGCACCTTCCGTCGAACCAATCCGCCACCTCCCGCGAGCCAGCAGCATCTTCCTCCAGTGAAGAGAGGCGGCGGCGGCGGGCGGTTGATTGGGTAGTTCACTTCATTGCAACGGTTGAGAGAAGCGAATCAGGGGTTTTAGTAGGACGCAAAACATGTCCTGCAGAATTCTTGCGGAATGGCGAAGATGATCGGATCTGACGGCGATAGATAATGATTCTCAGGTGCTCTGGTGATTTTCAGGTGGAGCAGCTGTTCAAGATCTTCACCCTGTGCGGGTCGCCGCCGGACGACTACTGGCGGAAGCTGAAGCTGTCCCCGACGTTCAAGCCCCCCAAGGCGTACAAGCCCACGACGGGCGAGAGGTTCCGCGACCTGCCGCCGTCGGCGGTCGGCCTGCTCGCCACGCTCCTCGCGCTCGACCCCGCCGCCCGCGGCACCGCCGGCCAGGCCTTGCAGAGCAGCGTGAGTACCTGACCACTGATGCCTTGTTGCTTCAGTTCTTCACTGCATTCTGATGTACCCCCTGACCGCTGTTATCGTGCAGTTCTTCAGCACCCCGCCGCTGCCGTGCGACCTCTCGGAGCTCCCCGTCGTGTACAAGGAGGAGGTCGCCGACCCTGCTGCTTCGAAGTGAGAATCGTGGACCTGAGAAGCTAGCCCGTTGGCCGTTGCAGGGCGCTTTTTCGTTAGCTCATGACTAATGAATTCTCTGATCTTTCGTTTCGTGCAGGCCGAAGGTGAGACAGCGTTCCCAGAGACGGAAGGACAGCAAGCTGAAAACCGAGGAGCAACGGTCAGGGATCAACACCGAATCTCCCAACAAAGAGGTACATCACAGATTCTCATCATTTTTAGGTCTTTTTACTATGACCTTGAACTCTTTCATGTGAAATTCCTTTGTTACTTGAGGACCAAATATCATCCTTGTTTCTGCTATTCTCTGACTGCTGGTTCTGTCTTTGGGCTACATTGCTCATATTTGTGTAGGAGGATAAAGTAATCGACAGAGCAAATTCAGGCCAGGAATCAGATGGTGCAGCGAACGCCGCTGCCAATGCTTCCTCCAGAGTCCAAGAACCACTAGACGTCACCATCAACGTTGCCACGTACTCATACAGTACAGTCCCAGGACGGTTTTCAGTTAGCCCGGATCAGGTACTACTTCCACAAGAAGCCTCACCTGCTGCACCTCAAGATCAGCAGCAGCTGCCAGCGGCTAAGGCCTCGCACCGCTCAGGCAGCGACGACGATCACGAGAACCGCAAGCAGATTCGGGCTCTGGACGACGACAACGACGCCGCCGACGGCGCCGGCGAGCCGCCGTCTGGTAGCGGCAACGAGGGTGTCGCTTTGAACGGCAGCCAGGAGAGCAGATCGGCTGCTTTCATGACAGACTTCGAGGCGGCCGCCGCTGTGCTGCGCGGATCAGAAGAAATCCCTTCCAAGCAATACGTTATTGTGGATTAACGAGTGGGAGGCCGCGGCTGTTGTTCCAATTGAGCATCCTCTGAATTGTGGAGGCTGATGCTTCGTTTGTACCACCAAATAATCATCTCTTCGGAAAAGAAGAATCATTGGTTTTTATTCAGTTCCTGATTGATCTTTACTGCCAATAACCTGTGTTCGTGCTCAAGAGCACTTTTTCTCATCGGCTTTCACCTTTTCTTTTGGTATACCAACTAACATTTAGAGATAGAAAACATCCGAACCCAAAATTAGCAAGGTGATTTTCAGCCACTGAAATTCTCCACCCCAAAGCAAAAATGCAAATCAAAGGAGTGAAAGAAAAGGAAAAGCAAAGCAAATTAAGATAAGGGCATGGTACAACTTGATTTGCAGATTTAACATTCAAGCAGAGTACAACCACCATTTCTTTCCTCACATAGCAAACCGAGAACACACAGACAGATCTAGAAAAGCAGGCACACAGTAACCTGAGATGACACACATACACAGTTCATACATGCACACATGCCTACATAAACATAGCATGTACACAGTACCTCCATATATGCAGCAACTATCTTAGCATGCATACAACTTCTTCTGCGTGCAGATGCATATGAGCATCATATATAATATATATATCATGTATGTGGGGTGTGGGATTACGGATTTGCAGTGGGTTCATGCTTCAGAGGCCGCCGTAGCGGATGTCGGAGAACTTGGACTTGAGCCACTTGACGCTGCTGCGGACGGTGGTCTTGATCCGGCCCTGCGTGGCGAAGACGTTGTACGCCGCCACCCTCCGCCGCCGCTTCGCCTCCGGGTCCTCGCGGGCGCTCGGCCCGTTGAAGCTGTACGACTTGCCCTGCCCGGCGCCGCCGCCGCCGCCGACGTCCTCGTAGTCGTACCCGCCGCCGCAGCCGTAGTACGCCGACGAGTGATCGTGCGGCACCGACCTGCACTTCTCCATGGGCGGTCGGGATCCTCAGAACCACCACCGCTTGATGATCCTCTTGTTCTTGGATTTGCTCGTGAGATGAGTGGGGGAGTGGCGAGGGGAAGGTGGGTGATGAATGAAGCTGAGCTGCTAATTGAGTGGGGATGGTGATAAAGGGGATGGGGTTTTCTATACTTGATTTGTTAGGTGGTTTTGCACGGAGCACCCTGTGCTTTGTGGTTGTGCTAAAGGTGCTCCTTTTCTTGATCCTTTACGGCCGGAAAAGATGGGCTTATGTTCCTTGATTAATCATGTACGTAGCAGGTTCATTGCAGTTTCAGCGCAAGAATCTCTGGCCTTTTCGATAAAGCTTTGGGTACTCACATCTAGAAACAAGTTTTGCGAGTACTAGTTTAATTTATGTGAGAGGCAGTACCTAAGTAATCATTGTTCGTCTACCCTATTCGAGTTTTCAAAACAAGAATTGAATTTTGATTAGTTTTCTCTGGATTACGTTAATGGTTCATAGATTTATTTTATTCACTGGTTAAGCCCTCTTTTCATTTTTGACATATAATATGCCCTACCTCCATCCCAAATTGTAGGTTGTTTTGGTATTTTTAGATTTATAGTTTTTGCTATGCACCTAGACATACCTAGACACTATGTCTAGATACATAGTAAAAATTATGAATCTAGAAATGCCAAGACGATCTATAATTTGGAACGGAGGGAATGTTTCTACGTCGTTTCAATAGAAACGAGGTTAGGAAAAACCTTTTGTGTAAAATGAAATATGTTGTAGACTTGGCGTGGCTTTTATGATAACACAAGCTTAAACAGGCATACACACGAGCATTTGTAGAAAAATCGGGTCAGCGGATTTTGAAATTGATCTCCAGATTATCCACTAACCAGTAAACCTATACTTATGCTTTCAAATTTCGAAGCATTCTTAAGCAACGAAAAGAAACAAAATTAAGAACAGCCCTATCTCATTATAGCATTTTTAAGCAACGAAAGGAGCTCGAGAACAGCCCCATCTCATTATGTGATTATGTCACCTGTGTCCCTCCCCGTAATATTCAACGAAGCTCCGTACCGCACGCGTTACGCGCCAAAAGAGAAAGTCGCCGAGTCTTTTTTAAAAAAAGCTCGAGCAGCAAAATGCAAAGATATCCGAAAAGGGACGATGTGCAATACCCGGCAACCCCGGGCGCGTCCGTGCGATTCCTGCCGGCCCGGCCGGACCTCGAATTGATTTGATCAGGCCAGGCCACCAGGGATGATGATGGTGATGGTGATGGAGATGGAGGTGAGCTATGGTGTGCTGTACGGGAGTGGGGGCGGCACCCACCCGTTCGTGTGCCCCACGTGTGCTGTTGGCATCGACATGGCCGATCGGCCCGATGGCTCTCCCTCGAGCTCGAGGTGGACGCCGCAACAGCGAAGGGCTGGAAGGGTCAAGAGGAGCGGAGGAAGAGATCCATCGCATGGTCTCCTTTTTCTCCCGGGCCTAACGGCGACGCCGAGAAGAAGCTGCTAGCTCGTAGCTTGCCTGTCCCCCGAGGCCGGATCAGGAATCGGGATCAGCTGCGCGCGCCCACGGCGGCCGTGGTCCCTCCTGCTCGGATGGTGTTCAGTTCAGTTCACTTCCTCTGCTTGCAACCGACGCTTCGGCTCGCTGGAAACCTGTGAAGATCCAGACTTTCAGTTGACGAACGGCGGTAGAGGTCAGTACGTAAAGTGTCGGACGGAGCCTTCTCATCGTCACTGACCGCTGGGCCCACGGTCAACCCGTACCCAAAGTTGCCAAGTCGTCGGCAAACTCTAGTGCTGGATCTCACAGGCCATGTACAAAATTCTGTCTAGGTGAAAAAAAGTGATCGCGAAGCAAAGGTGCTTGTGATCGATCGTTCAGGGATTCAGGGAGCAAGCAGAAGACCACGACCGGTGTCCACAAGATTCAGTAGTGCCTGACTGGGTATCCGGTCAGGTTCGTTCATCGCACGTATCGACGGAAAGAGAAAAGTAGCGGTGGACGGGGATGGACCAGTGGTGCCCGACGCATCTCGCACTCATTTTGATTTGCCTCGACCCGTGCAACCCCATCATCCAATCCAATCACCTCCTCCGGGTCTCTCGCTTTCTTTCTCGTACCCTCATCATCATGCCTCGGCGCCTCGCCGTCCGTCGCCACCTGCCTGTCATTTTTCTCCGCCGGGAAGACTGGTCGAAGGATGCGGGGTTGCCCGGCCGATCCCCGGGAATTCTGCTCGGTTCCGCGCGGAATCCATGAGTTGCCGATCGACTCGACGGCCTCGATCGCCTGGGTTGCCGCGTCGCCACGCTTGCGTCGGCGTGGGAGTTTCTCTGTTCCCCTCGCGCGGGGCTCTCCACGTCGCATCGATCTGCTGCAGGCTGCAGCGCTCTCGATTTGGCGACGGGATACTCTCCGGTCTTATTCTGCTGGCACTAGTCATTAGGTGACCATTACGTTTCCTGTGGCCGCGCGCGAATCATTCGTTCTGTCGACAATGGCTCGCTGACGGACAGGCCACTGGCCCACTGCCAACCGATCTGCATCTCGTCCAGAGTCCAGACGCACAAGAGAGCTTCCTGCGAAGGGGCTACTAGACAGTAGTGCTACGCTAATCTCAATCAGTCAGTCAGTTCGGTCGGCCGCTGCGTACGTACGGAGTATGGGCGTAGGTACTTTATCCGTGCACGACGATGGATCGGATGATCCTCGGCAATGGATGCCGGGCTCGGGCTGTCGCCTGGAAAGCCAAGGGGATAGAGGACGGAAGGCACGGCTGTCCCCGAAGTCGCCGTCAGCGGCGGCATCGCGGAGTCCACCGGCCGGCCGGGCCGGGCGCACGCCACGTCGGCTCCAAGAGATCTTTTCCGAAAAAAATGATGGCACTAGGAAAAGCACACGCTCCTGCGCGCAACAGGTACCGTCGCTAAATAGGAACTTTAAGAATTTTAGTCACAACAAAGCGTTGCATAGCGAAAACGCATTACAATTATCATCTGAGAATAGCAGAACAATTAACCGTGAAGAATCACACTGAGTTCCAATCTAATTGCGATACTGCACATGATGCCATCAAGAAAGGGTTCAAACAAAAAGAAATACTTGGATTGGCATACATATAAAATTTAGAGCAGGTTTTGGATCATCCTCAATAATTGGTGGCTTTGTGCCAGGTTGCCAAGTTGCAGGTATTTGTGGATGGATGGCTTGGTTGGAAGAATGGAGAGAATGCATCGGAATTGTGGAGAACTCTATGGTGGTAAAGAAGATGGAGGAGGCAGATTGTGAACAATTGAACGATATTGTGCCTGGTATGTAAGGTTCTGGCATCAGGTGGTTGTATTTGGTTTCATGTAGGTGGCACGACAGGAAAAAACAGAATACGCATCAACTGCAGGAGCAATCTGGAACGCAAATGCGTGTGGTCGGCAGTGACCCGTGTCGCAACGACGCGCCGGAGCACCTGATCACGCGGTTGGCTGCTCTTCTCCGGAAACACCACCACGAGTTGTTCTTCCAGGTTAGGCATAGTATGTGTTGTAGGGAGGCCTCGGTACTCGACTCCGCCGCGCTGGAAGATGGATCCTTGCACACGCCCTGCAGCGTCGGCGGCGATGGATGTCTGTTGGGCGTGCCCGGAGTGGCGCCGGGGTCCGGAGACGGCGAGCCGGGACAGGGACAGGGGGTGCGTGGTCACCGGAGGGCGGCGGAGACGGAGGTGGCAGTGCGGAGTCTGGCCGTTCCGTCGCCTCGCCGCTCGCCGGTGGGTGTCGCCTAGCGTCGCGAGCACAAAGGTGAAGCAGCAGACGACCACGTTGTCTCGGCAGCGCGGCTGCTCCTCCTCGCCGTACTTTTGTATATTTGTATAGCTGACAAAGACTCTGTACATTGATTGTACTAGGGGTTTCACAAGCTCAGTGGCATACAGGGGGCTTGTGCTACATCTGCAAAGGACAAACTGCCCTCTTCTACTACAATTTACAAACCATGAGATAAACTAGGGGGCATTGGGGATTTGCAAGTTAAATGCCCCAATAAACAAACTTAGTCACTCTACTTTGTCCAAGGCCTTTATACTACGGTGTATCTGCACTGCGTAATAGAAAGTCATCACACAGTTGTAAGTGTGAAATATCAATCCACAGACCCCGATGATGTCTGCTATCTCCTTTAAACGGGACCTAGCAGGGTGAGGAGAAATAAAATGAATAGTTAAGCCACTCAGGATTCAGGAATAACGCATTTTATGAACCAGCACTTCACATAGCACCAACTTACTTTGAGCTATCAGAGTCTCCTTCCACACAAGATCTCTTTCCAGTTCCCAGTTCACTGGTTACCTTGGTGCCTGAGTCCATCTGAAGTAAGATACAGCGATTCAGACTCTTCCTTCTCATTGCAAAACAAATGGGAATTGAAGCTTCTACAATCATCACATCATGTAATAAGAGCAATTATGCCTGTCATGAAACTGCTACTAGTAATTTCTGGGAATCTAGCTCTAAATTCTGTATCTATACCAATACAACATGTCACTTCATACTACTTCAAACATAGCCTTACAACACAACAACTTCGCAAGATGCAAAGAATTGTCTGTAACAGTGGTGTTACAAATCTTCTGACAAATATCTGTTCTTCCTACTTGGGTGCTAGCCGCCATGCTAAATATCATATAAATAGGTAAATAGGGTTCAGTGCTGCTACAGAAATATTTGGCATGCATTGAAGGCAAGTGATATGATGCTAGTTATGCCATCATACACAAAACATAACTATTATTATCTAGGAACTTGGTTCATGTTATTAAAAAAAACGAGTGCAAGAGTGCAAGGAACGGTCTGTAGCAATAGGCAAAAATAGTGTTGCAGTTGTGACATTTGTACCAATCAATCCTTCCGATCGAGCACTAGTTATCAGGTCAAACAATATATAAAATAGCCAAAGTGTTGCAAAGGTGAATACTGGTGCAGAGGGAAATGTCACTAGAATGATGTATACCTTGGGAATGTTTTTAGTGCCAGGAGGGCCTGAGCTGAAGTTTCTTCTTCCATGAATCAAGCTGGGACCAGACTTTGCCTGAAATTCAAACAAATGTCCTCAAAGTTAAATCAAATGTACATGATAAAGTTGCAGATCTTAATATAGGACTCATCCCAGGACAATGAAATAACAATGTCAATTGATGTGCATAGCATGTTGGATTGGTCAAAAGTTTGATCTAGATATTTTGTTACAGAGTGACCTCATAGCAATGTTTGAAGCAACAAAGCGAAGGCTTGCATGATAAGATCACATAGCAATATTAGCAGGCAGCATAAAAAAATCCAAATGAAGCAACACAAATGAACTTTGTTTACACAAAGGTGAACAGACAACGAGTAATACCTTGAAGGATGAGCAGAGGCTATAGCCAGCCTCATTGTGCAGTACACTTTTGGCTTTTGTTGGGATTGGGAATCCCGAACAAATAATGGAGAGAGGGAGAAGGGAGAAAGCAAGCCAATTGAACAAGTGAATCAAATGAACAAATAGCCAAAAGTTCTCTCCTCCAAGCTCTAAGGCTCTATTTATAGGGAGGAGGAGATGACTATTTATATTAATTCCATTGGTGGAGTTGAATATTACAAATAGGTACCTGGACCTTACAAAAAGACCCTTGGATGTTACAACTAAGTCCCTAAGCTTCACAAACAAGCCCTTAGACTCCATTTCAGGCCTCTTTTATACACAAGGAGGTCACTAGCCTTAGGCCTCCTAAGGCGCACCCCCAACAACTTTAGATAGTAAACCAAAGGTGAAGCTCTCTAGTACCTGTATAAAACAAAAGCTCCAATCAAGCTACCAAGGAGTTTGAGTGACATCCACACATAATTAAAAACCATTGTGTAATTACTAAGTGAAGATAAAGGTCCTACAACTGAGGTAAAATATTATTCAAGATATCTAGTAAGGTGCAAACTATCTTTTCAACACATCTATTGAGCTTGACTGCCCATTCATCAAATACGACCCATTGGATATCATAATGCTGCTTCGGTGAAGCTTGATTAAAAGTTTATATCAGTTTTAAAAGATATTTTTAACCACATTTAATCATGATGAATCAAACAAAGCAAAACAACTTCTATTAGGTACATACTATAGAGTAAAGGAAAAATATCAACAAAATTGCATTTCTCCAATTTGACGATATAGCATAAACTGTCTGGGTCTAGAAATAGCAAGTATTTTCCAATATCTTGGATATAATGAATATCATTGTTATCAGCAGTGTGTTTGTTAATAACTACTCCCTCCGTCCCAAATTGTAAGTCGTTTTGGTTTTTCTAGGTTCAAAGATTTTGCTATACATATGTATGTCTATATGCATAGTAAAATCTATGAATTTAGAAAAGCCAAAACGACTTAAAATTTAGGATGATAAATTATCAAGTGATAAATTATCCATAAATCAGGTACTAAATTAACAAAGGCATAGCACCCGACCCATAACTCAAGTGATAAATTATCCATACCAACGGGGCAATCTTAGTCCCTTGCGGTGCCAGCGGTTAAAGCCCCTTCACGAGAAGATGCGGCATGATCCGGGCGTCCTCCATCTGAAATCAAGATGGAAAAAAAAAAAAGAGGACAAGTACATCAAGCCCCGACCTTTCGCATGAGCAGGAGAAAAAAATTGTGTATGAAAACAAAGATGTAGAATTGACCGCATGGGTGAAGATCCGCTCAGAAAGCTTGGATGGAAGAGCGCTCGCGGCCATGGCTGCGACCCGATTTAGAACTTGCGTCGGGGTGTCAGGGTTGGGAACTGGATGATTATTGGACAGGGAGGATAGAAGAGCTGGAAGACTCAACACATCTATGTAAGACGTGCGATAGCCCATCAGTTACTTACAGGGCCCAGCACGGCGAGGGGGCGCGGCCCATTAGTCCAAGGTTGTTATTTAATTTTATTTTCTTTTATCTTTCGTGTATATGTACACTGTGTTCTAGGTTTTATAATCCTATATAAAATCATTTACAAAAAATCCAATGATTTGAAGAATGCTGTAATACATGGAACAGAACGTTAATCTAATTAAGAATATATCATACGTTTGCATATTTGTCTCTCACAAATATTCCAGTTTTCTTATGATCGGCGTAGTCATAGCGGGTACGTTTGGTTTATGCTCATGGGCACCTCGCCAAATCGTCAGCTCTCCAAATAACTGACGGCCGAATCGGCGTCGTTTCCCCGTCGCCTATGCACATTCCAGAATTCTCAGAGCCCGGAGATCAGCAGCCCGTTCGGTGCGCTTCCGCTGGGCTTTTTCCGGCTGGGCTTTTCAGCCCTGCCGTTCGGTGCGCTTCCGCTGGGTGGGCTATCCTGGAAGCCGTTCGAGCGGCTTAACGCACCAACGCTGCCCAGCTGCTCCCGTGCTTATCCAGTCGCCTCTCTCTCGCCCCCTCCGTCGCATGCTCTCGCCCCTGATCCGCCGCCGTCACCCCCGCCGCTCGGCAGCGCCTGCGCTATCACCCGCTCTCCGCCGCCGGAGGTCCCAGATCCCGCCCGCTCGCCGACTCCGTCGCTCCCGTCGCTCGCCCGCTCCAGCGCTATCACCCGCTCTCCGCGGCCGGCGCTCGAGATCTCGCCCGCTCTCCGCCGTCGGTCGCGCTCGCTCCGGATCCGCCGCCGCCGCTCCCTCCGCTCACCCCCTCCCTCGCTCGCGCCGGCTCTTCGCCGCCGGCTTTGAGTCGTGTCGCCCGCTCCCTCGCGGTCGCCCGCGTGACGCCGCCGTCGGTCCCGCCGCTCGCCCCTCGGTCGGTCGCGCTCGCTCCGGATCCGCCGCCGCCGCAGCTTCCGCTCACCTGCTCCTCGCTCGCGCGCGCTCTCCGCCGCCGGCGGGCCGTTGCGTCACCCGCTCCCTCGCGCTCGGCCGCGCAACGCCGCCGTCGGTCCCGCTTCTCGCCCCCTCCGTCGCTCGGTCCGGATCCGCCGCCGCCGGTCCCTCCGCTAACCCGCTCCCTCGCTCGCACCCGCTCTCCGCCGCCAGCGGGCCGTCGCGTCGCCCGCTCCCTTGCCCTCGGCCGCGCGACGCCGCCGTCGCTCGCGTCGGTCGCCGCGCTCAGCTAGTGAAATCAATTTCTCCGACTGCGTCGCCCCCTCCGTCCCGTTCTCTCGCAGGTCATGGTGCTCCCCCATCGGATTGGTGTAGATTTGGGGTGCGTCAAGCATGAGTCCGCGGTTTCCTTCCTAGTTTGATGCGCAATTGGCATTGGTCAGTGACATTGGTAACATCTTTTGTTGAGTGTGATGCTTGTCTTTTTGAAAGAATTAGGAAGCCTGGCAATATGATCCTGATATGTACTTCTCTAAATTTCTATGTACTTTGGGCTTTTGTTATCAATTTGTTGGAAGAATCAGACTGCTAATGTTCCTACAGAATCAACATGGCAATGGGTTAAGTAGAAAAATGGGGTGCTGTTTTTAGTTATGTGTCAATTCTTACTGGTTGGTTGTACTAGGATGAATATCTTCAGTAATTTGGGCAGAATTTTATTGGTAGCCATGTTCTTGATCCTGTAATCCTTAGGAATTGCAACTTATTGGTACATATGTTTGATCATACTAGAGACCATGAGCATGAAATGTATGTGTAACTGCTTCTGTCCCAAACTTGTCGACAATGGAATTGATGTGCCTGTTGTGCCTGTTTTTGGGTTTTCACCTTTCCAGGCGACTGATACAAGCCTACTAGCAGGCCAACCGCGAGGAAGTATCAACGGTGCCCACACTGGCATCGTCATCGACTTCGTCGTGCTCTCCCCCACCGGTGTGCCCGTACAATTTCCGCCACAAATGCGCCAAGACAACTGCTAAGGCAAGTAACATATCCAGTAATTTTAGATTATTTAGTTGTATACCTCCTGGTTATCTGTAGCTTGGTGCAATATAATTGCAGCTCCTGTGTACTCAGATGAATAACCGTGCCAGCTGGGATGAGGGCACGATGAAAACTTTGCTGGACTTGTGCATTGCTCAGAAGAACCAGTTCAATTGGAGCAACAGATGCCTCACTAAGTTGGGATGGAAGAACGTGTACTCAAGCTTCAGGGCACAGACTGGGTTGTATTTGGGCAGCAAGCAGCTGCAGAACAAGCTCAACAACCTGAGAAGAACATTCCTGAGCTGGATGGCCTTGCAAAAGCAATCTGGTTTAGAGCGCAACACACAAACTGGTGGTGTTGCTGCTGATGCCACCTATTGGGAGGAGGATGAAAAGGTACGTCCTATGACAGGCCCATAAGTTACTCGACATCTTATTTGTACTTTTCTATTTTTTGCCTTGATCATTTACTGTTGCTTGAACATTGCAGGACACCAGTGGTGGTGATGCCCCGCCGAGGTCCAAGCCGAGTTCCCAGCCGACTTCTGTTAAGCCTCCACCTTTCCTCGACGAATTGTTTGAGTTGTTTGGCCATGAACCCCAAGACAGGGGCACCTTGCTGACGGCAAGAGGTATTCGTGAGGCGACACCTAGCGTGGGGACTGAGGGCAATGCAGCGGACTTGGATCAGCATCCCCTGCCTGCTAGTAGTGCTCGTGCCATGTCCAAACGGCCGGCCCGGGAATTCTCTGTGGACAGTCCTACGAAAAAAAGAAGTGACAACTTGGAGCAGTACATCAGGGAGCTATCCGACAGTGTGGCAAAAAGGAGCCAGCAACGTGCTGACCGTGCTCGGGGGGAAATGGTCCGCTGTATGCAGGTCCTGGTAGAAGATAGTCTACAGGAGGGGTCTCCGCTTTACTGCCAGGCTCTTTATTTATGTACTAAGAACCCGGAGTATCGGACGGCGTTTACGGAGATGACAACGAAAGAGGGCCGAATGAACTGGATACAATTCAACTGGGACATGTTGAACAAGAAGTGATTGTGGCATGACTTTGTTTTATTGTAGTGATGTGTACTGATGGGTTTTAAAAATAATGTTTGCACCTGTGTCGGAACAGTAATGTTAGCTTATGTAACATGTCTTGTTCGTTGAACATTTCATTTTAGTGCTAGTTAAATTTCTTTCAAGTTTGATGTCGTCCATGCTCAGCAATTTATTTCATGTTAAATGTCCTGGTCACTAAATTTCTGTGAAGTGTACTTGTTGCGTTTGGATCAGTACTTTCTTTGAAGTGTATTATTGTTTCTTTCAAGTTTAATGTCGTCTCAGTACATCTGTCTACTTGTGTCAGAACATTTTTACCTTGTGTCAGAATAGATTGCTTTGAAGTTATTTGGAATTTTGATATCGCTTGTGTTAACCTTTTGGACAGGTAGTTCAGTAGGTCATTGGTGGCCCTCCGCTCATCAGTAGCAGGAGCATTGGTTTAATTCTGCGGCAGCTCAAGGAAGGGGGAGAGGCAACTTGACTGGCACTTGACAGGTTCGAAACAAATGCATATGTATAATTCGGTGCAACTACCTATGTGTAAGGTGTGTTTGTTGATGCCCCTCCGATTGTGCATGTACAGGTTCAATCAAGTATGAGTAGTGTAGAGGAACAAAACAATAACATCGGCAGCGACAACAGCTCCGTGTTCGATCTAAAGTGTTTAGCAGGAGCTCCAGCCGCATATGCTTAGGTTCATAGGAGTCAGCGTCCTGGGCGGAACCCGCCAGTTGACCTGCCACGCATGACGGGACGGCAATGGGTTGAGCTGAACCTGCGGGACAGGCGGCGGTGCTTCGATAATTTTCGTATGTATCCTGACGCGTTCCTTCAGTTGCATGACATGTTGGTTACCAATCATGGATTGAAAACGTCGCAAGGGGTAGAATCTGTTGAGGCTTTAGGTATGTTCGTGTGGGCGTGTGCGACACAACAGGCTTGCCGTCAAATTAGAGAAAGATTTGACCGGAGTTTGGACACAGTTAGTAGGAAGATGGCGCATGTGGCAAATGTAATGTTTTCATTTGCCCAGACAGTCATCGCTCCAAAGGATCCTGCTTACTCTAAGGTGAATCATAAGTGGAACCAATATGCACCGTTCTTTGATGGGTGCATAGGTGCTCTAGACGGTACACACGTTCCAGTACTGGTCGGACGTGAGTCCCGTTTGGATTTTATTAACAGAAAAGGGTGGACGAGCTTCAATGTGTTAGCTATAGTCGATATGGACATGCGCTTCACATATGTAGGAGCGGGGAGGGCAGGATCCTGTCACGATATGGCGGTGTTGCGGGATTGTATGGCAGCACCGAACTACCCTCATCGACCTGCAGGTATGGTACTTGACTAATTAAGCACATGAAGCTGCAATTGCAAAATGTGGTGCACTAATGTTGAATATTTTTGATTATCTGTAGGCCGATATTATTTGGTCGACTCGGGCTACGCAGTTCGAGAAGGGTATCTGGGGCCGTATCGAAATACCAGGTACCATTTGGAGGAGTTTAGCAGAAGGTCGGCGGACACATTGGAGGAGAAATTCAACTTTCACCATTCCAGTCTTTGCAATGTGGTCGAACGCGCATTTGGCGTGCTGAAATCCAAGTGGCACATTCTACGGGAAGTTCCACTATATTCTCGAGAGCGGCAAACGAAGTTTTTTATTGCTTGCTTCGCACTCCATAATTATTTGCTCGACCTTGCCGATGCAAGTACTGCAGGTTCGAACATGGCGCGAGCTCCGGACTATGGGGTGTCCGAATGGGTAGCAGCAAATGCTACTCCTGATATGGCCAGTGTACGAGATTGGATTGCGGCGGGAATCTCGTTGATGTAAATGATGGGTGTATGCTGTGTATGTTAATGTTGTAATTTGTATGTAACCAATTGTAGTAGTTGTTGTGTACGTTCGTACCCTCCAGTGTGTTGGTTATGTTTGCGCGAGAAGATTTGAATGTTGTACATCCTTTTACCATTACAAATTTAATTTTGAAACGTAGCAACACATCTGTAGGGAAAACAGACCGAAAATTCCTAAGGAGCAGCTGCCACCGCTGCCCAGCGTATCCGTAGGGAAAACAATTTATTTTCTTTATCCATAACAACCTTATATTTTTTTATTCTCAATAATTTCTGAATTATTTGTAGTCCCACAGCTGAAAATAGTTTGATTTTATAAAAAAGAATAGCCAAATGAGACTTGCTTTAATTATTTGGTGGATAAATTCTTTTGAAAACAATATAGATGCTTGTTTGCAGTTAATAGTGACTAACTCTAGTTTGGAGCAGGGGTGACTTCGGCGGCCGCTGCAATCAGCTGAAGCCGCAAGCTTCAGCTAGCAGCTGCGCTGCAGCCGCTGGCAGCAGAAGCCAGCAGCGGCAGCCACAACTAGCTCAGCCGAAGGATACAGATATGGAACCCTACACGGCTACACCATCTGGAACGGGTCTTTCCATTTTAAGTTTTGCTACTAGAGCAATTCCACAAGCACCTCCTGAGCAAAGCGATGAGAGACGGGATGTGGTGACACCGTACCTCCTCTTACATCGACGCCTGAGGATTTAGGTCACCATCCCCAGACCGTACTGCGGTGTTTTCATCAGTTCGGAGATCCTTGCTCCCACGTCCAGCTGCTTACTGACTGCTTCTTCCTTGTCAAGTTCAGTAACAGAGCAGAACCATTCCCTCATCTCTTCTGATAGCTCCATCAGTTCCAGTTGTAGTTGTTTCACGCCAAACGTCCAGCCACTCTTTGGAAGCCCCCTGCAACCAGTAAGCCTCCCAGGCTCGGCTGCTCTCTGCTTTAGCTTTTCTATACCACCAAATAGTTGGCTTCTCACTTTCTCTAGACACAGAATTAGCAAATTCTGTGCCAGCCCAGCTATTTTCATTAGCAAGGCCCCCAAGCTCCTCCACGACATATTCTGAAAACACAGTTCATTTCTCAGTTTCCAGATACCCCAAAGTACAGCAGAAGTAAGCACATTATGAACTAAAAACTTTTTGCCACTAAGCCATAACATGCTAACAGATTCAAAATTAAGCCCTACAGGAACACCTAGAATATCACCTAGAATATCAGAGATGTCTAGCCAGACCTGCCTAGCTACTACACAGCCAAAGAACAGGTGATGCACAGTTTCATTCTCTGAACAAAATAAGCAAGTTTTATCATCCAATTTCTTTCTCTTCTCTACAATGTCCCTGGTTAGGACCTTGTTCTTAGTCAGTAGCCAAAGGAAAAGGTGAACTCTGGGTGGAACTTTGATACTCCAGACCGACGAGACATGAACTGTGATTATGCCTCTAAAATTAACGATTCTATAGAATGATTGAGAAGAATAAGCACAGCTTGAGGAGAACTACCAAATTAGCGCATCCTCCTCATTTGTAAAGGAGATGGTGGAAGCCAACTGGATTACCTCAAGCCACTCGTGCATGATTCTCCGATCTACTATTCTCCTAAAGGTACACCTAAGATCCACACCATCCCAGAGATCACTTACAGTACTAGACTTCTCATTAACTATCGTAAAGATTCCAGTATTGTATAGCTAAACTTGAGGACCCTAACCAATTGTCCTCCCAGAATTTTATTTTCTGGCCATTTCCTATTTTCCACCTACAACCCATCTTGGCTGCCTTAGCAGCCCACATCATCCTTTTAAAGAAGTCTGAAAGCACTTGCTAAACTAGTCTGGAAGATGTTGGGGTTGTTTGTGTTATATTTATGATCTATCACTTCCTTCCACAGTCTACCCTCATCTACTATGTTCGTTTTCAACCAAGATCCCAGTAGGCAGATATTAAAATCTCTAAGATTGGGAATACCTAAACCACCAAATTCTCTACACATGGAAACAGTTTCCCAGTTAACTAAGGCCAGTCTCAATGGAAGTTTCATGGAGAGTTTCATTAGCATTAAATTTCATGCCACATCAGCAATTTTGTTGACTTGGCAAGACCATTAAGGTGTAACATCCTGCTTTTTAGAGCATTTAAAAATACATTTTTTTTAATTTTTTTCGTTAAACTAAACCTACTTTCTTTTCTGGAATATTCAAAACTATTTTTACAAATAAAACATGCATAAATACTAGCATGTGTGTTGCACTTGATTGCTCTACAAATTCATGGACAATCTTTCCCTCCCAATCCTAGGAATGCTTCCCTCAATAAACCCTTCCTACAAAACCCTTATAATTAATATTTGAATTATATTCAAATATTAATCCTATTTAAATCCTATGTCAACTCATTTTGAATATTATCTGAATATAATATTTCAACTCTTGACTCTGTCCTCTTATCATCAAAATCCTAGAAACCTTTTTAAAATGTTTCCTTTCCTAAAAGTCCAAATATTCAAATCTAATTTGAATATTGATACTATTTAAATCCCTATAAGTTTCCATTCAATTCTATCTATACCTAAATATCACCAAACCCCAGATCCCCCCCCCAAGTTCTATCTCTATTTCTACTCCAAGCTTGCACCTTGACTCCTAATCTTCTTCAAATTTGAACTCAAAACCCCATATCAAATAATAGGAAACCTTTCAAATCTCACGCGGGCCGCCAACCTCCCATTCAGCCTGCCTCCAGTTTCAGCCCAGCCTTCTTTCGCCTCTTTCCCGCACGCACGCGGCCTATCTCCCCGACCCATGACACGCACCCGGCCCAACTCGCTCTGGCCCACATGGCCCACCTCGCTCGCTCAGCCCAACGCCTCTCCTCTCCCCTCCACCACACCGCCACCGCAGGATGGACAGCGCCGCCGCGCTCCATCACGCTGTCCCGCTGCACGTGCCTCCCCCTAGCCGTCTTAGGCCCCAAGGCAACTACCCCATATCCCTGCCACATCTGCGGCCGCCATTAATGCTGCCGCCACCTTATCCCCACTGGTCGACGATGCATCTCCCCTCTCTTTCCTTCACCACCAAGCAATGTTGTTCGTCCTCATCCATCCCGACGATGTGGCCACCTCCTGCGCCATCGCTCTAGCATATAAATAGCGCCTCAACCCCCCCGCCAGAAACACACCCACCTGAGGCGATGACACCATCGTCCCCCGATGGACGTGCCTCTTCCCTCTTTCTCTCCCCTCCGAAACCCCCTAGTCGTGCTCCCTACACTCCCCGCTCCCTCGCGGTGCACTTCCCGTGCCTAGCGGTGAGCCGGAACGTGGGAACGTTGCAGCACCGCTGCGTTCCGTGGTGGCAGGCATGGCACGCGCTGCCCGACTCCGGCGCTACCCGCCCCTGTTGTTTGCCCCCCCCCCCCGTCCTAACACCGTTATTCCCACTCTAAGCCTTATAACCTGGTGGCTCAGCCCTACCCCCACCTGAGCCCCCGTGAAATTGCTACGGAGACATGGTAAGGTCACCCACGTCCTCGCTTAGAGCCCCTCTTGTACCTCACAATTTCGCAGGAATTTCCCAAAATACTAGGAGATATGCTCAACCCAATCATGTCTTCGTTT
>NC_028453.1:37746527-37752383 GCF_000263155.2 Setaria italica
TGCTTTTTAATTTATTTCAATTCCAAAAACCCTAAGGGCCCGTTTGTTTGCCAAGAATTGAATCTCATTCTAGGAATGAAATTCTAGTAATTAGATTCAATAGGAATTGAATTACTGAGAATCTGATTCATTTCAATTATCTTGTTTGGATGCACGTGGAAACTCATTCTTAGAATTAGATTCCAAATATTGTTTGGTTAATTAGAAATTCAAATGGAACTCCACAGTCCACACCATGACACCACAGTCCATAGCAACGAACCGAGGGAGATCTGGACCCAATTCTAGTCCTGCAACTAAACGGCCGAGTACAGCTAAAACTTTGAAACCACCATTGAAAATGCAGGAAAGAGCCAAAGACTACTCTTTCACAGTTTCAGCACCAAGGCATAATTTGAACCTAGACAGTGGAGGGTACATTAGAGATTACGAGAGACATATTATCTTAACAATGCAAGCAATACAGACATAGTATCTAAACTTTCATATAGTTGAAGCCACATATTATGATGAACTAGTTTCTTCACTTATTGAGCTGTTTTAGAAGCCACCTCTTCCTCATCTTCTCCGGAAGCGCCAACAAAGACTCGTACTTGTGTGCATCACCGGTCAGGATATCAAATAGGTCCAACAAAGTGTCTTCATCCAATCCTTGTACCTCATTCAGTGTGTTTAGAATTTCTTTTGATGTTGGGCCTTTAGGGGCTTCCTCCTTTAGTGCTTCAGCGAACTTGTCCAGTTTTTCAGCCATCATAGAGGTAAAAGAGTCGCCTGACCGTTGCCTCTTTAAACTTCCTGAAGTTGCCGATGATGTGAGCTCTTTGTTACTAAGATCTTCCTTACTCATGTCTTTTGAGCTCTCAGCTGCAGTCTTTGCCGCTTCACCGGTAGCATGATCTTTGCAAAACACCAAACTAATGGAATCCCAGTACAAGATAGTCTTGTGCCTGTACCCAATAGCTTCTTTGTTTTTCTACAGAAAATAAATGTTGTACTTGGTTAGAAAACAAGTGTATCACAAAAATTAAAGGACCAGCAGTAATGATACTATCAGGTAACAGAAACAACTTGTATTAGGAGGCCGGCATTACTAGTGAAGCAAATAAAGAATTATGCTGAATGCAAACAGCAATACTAACAAAATTAGGCTGACAGATACAAGCAAAACATGTACAGCTGAAACCTGAAGGTCACTTGTAAGCTACACACAGGCACGGGCGCACGGCCATACTTTCAAGTAGCAGCTATCTCTGTTCCATGCTGGTGCTGCGACCTCAAGCTGGGTGCACGTTGCAACACAATGGTCTACGAACAGACCTCTGTATGTGATGTCAACTTGAGCACAATCACATGTTCAGAGCAACACAGGCTGTATTGAACACAAGCAAAAAACTGTACATTTCTAGCCATATGCCTAAACAAATACCGGTAACAACATGTAGGTGCATTGCAAAGCTACCTGTAATGGGGTATTCATTCATAAATAAAGCAAACACTACACAACTACCTCTTCCTTTTCTACTACTACAAAGCAACTAGGAGAACACCAGTGGCACTGCAGTTAAATACCATGGCTGAAACATATGCTAGCTCATCAGGGGTGTTGGCAAGCAAAAAACACCACTCCAAAAACAGAGCCAAATCAAATAGACATGCATCAATTTCTTTAACACAATCAAATCACATAGCCCTGACTATTATGCACAACAAATCGATATCACAAACCCTGACTGCATCACCATTAGGCTGACAGTTGTATTTTATGAATTATCACAATTGTGTAAGCTGGTAGCTAGAGAATCACCATTCACTTCTAAAACATGCATACACTGTTCACATTTAAAGTTGGGGCTGGGTTAATGAATCATCATTGATACTTCGTAGCAACATAGCCATGAGTTACACAGGGTTTGTCAAACAGTAAACTCCATGACTAGAAAACTAGACAATAGAACAGTACTGCATACAACAATAAACAGTGGTCTGAGAGAACAGTACTACATATAACAATGTTATATAACAATAAACAGTAAACTCCATGACATTAAATAGTGGTATGAGAGAACACAACTTACAACTACATATAACAATAATAAATACGATTGAAACTTACCGCCACATATTCTTCCCATACAGAATCACTATCAACAAATATTTTATTTTTGTTCCAATCCCAACCAAATCCACTTGATTCCAGCATACCATTGATGATAGTGTAGTGTTTGTCAAAGGTCTTATTCCTCGTCATGATGTTGTCTTTTGAGATATCCACATTACACTTTTCTCGAACATTACTTGATAGCAGATTTCTTAGCATTTGTTTGCATGTAGCTACATCTCTCTCAGCGACTTCATCCGGATCAACGATATGTCTAGGTCTCTTACGCTGATACCATTGCACAATCATGCTCATGACAGCAGAAACAAATAAAGCAGCCACTCTTTTTCTCTTCTTCTTACGCATCTCTCTCATTTGCTCCATGCTTGTATTAACCAATTCTATGTTGTTATCAGGCATCTAAAGCACATATGCAAAAAGGAATGTTTTAATTTATCATAAAAAAGGTTCATAATTAACTAACTTAGCACCCAGCATTGGAAAAGAAATGAGGCCCATGTGCTGCAGTAACTAAAAATCAAGTAAAAAATATTCAAGTTTGTACTATGTTATGTTTGTACTTATTCAAGTTTCAGTATCTCAGTTTCAAATCAGGGGTTGCAGTCTAAGTCACTAATCAGATGTGTTTCGATTTGAAATAACAGTCCTGTATGCTCATCGATGTACTGTTAATTGCAAAACAGGGAGCAGAGGTTCAATTCAGTCTTGGTGGTGTATTCACAAATGACACATTTTTTTGCGAACCTTAAAGTCATATGTAACTCTTGAAATTTCACACAGTGGACAATTTCACTCCAGAATGAACAGCTTACTCATGTACTATCGTGTGCAATTTAGAAAGAATTTGCAAACTACTGAAATTATTTGCTAGGTCATGAACCTGCCCAACCATCTAGTTCACAAGTTTAATAATCCAATCGGTGGTCCCTCAGTCTAAGTGTTGATTCTAAGGAGATAACAATTTAGTGTAATAGTTGTTGTTAACATCCTTGTAAAAAATAGCGCTTATAGATGATTGGCATAAGAACCTTGGACAGTCAGCTGGGTCGTTATCCACTTCAGCATTAGTGGAGGCTTTGCAGTCTGCATACCACCTTAACCTGAGCCCTCAAAAAGAAAAGGTTCCCTCATTTTTAAGATGGTAGATGGTATTCCACCCATGACTTGTTGATTGATTGATTCAACACGGGCAGTTTAATGCAAGCCAGTCAATCATCATCATTCTACCATTTTGCTAGTCCACGTCCTTATTCTTGACAGCATGTGGTGTCCCTCAGATAGGATCTGAGCTGGACCAGTATTTGCTTCTGATGTTTCTGGATAAACCACCAGTCCGGTTACTATGGGCAAAACTGGTCCTTAAAACATCTGCATTACCTATTGTGCTAATTTACCTACAAATTGGTGCCCTTATGGGAACTCTATGGTTATGGATTTTTAAATTTTAAGTGTTGTTAAAAAGAAAAGGTACTACACATTTCTTTAAATAGAACAAGACAAAACACGTAACCATGCTAGTTTTAGCTGCTTCCAATCATTTCAACCATATAGTTAGCAATTCAAGAACTGACTAAACAAGTCACCAACACATCATCCTTTCAATAATTAAGAGTCCACACCCAATCTCTAAATCACAAGTGAATTACACCACAACATGCAATCACATACAAGTGAATTATACCACAACTGTGCATTATGCAGGACCAAGATGAAGACGCCATGTTACTTGCTGCACAGTTTTGCACCTACTCATTCTCATCCATGATCCTAGAGGAAAGCAGAAATGATGTTCCAGAATTATTTAACACAGCGTAGCAGCTGGCTATTCTAACACAGGAGGAGATCTAGTCATTCAACCACTATGGCTAATCACTTATTTAACCCTAAATTATCAAGATACTATTCGAAGCACAGGAGGAGATCTATAGAATTCAAAAGAGAACA
The DNA here is from genome assembly GCF_000263155.2 of Setaria italica. NCBI lineage: Eukaryota > Viridiplantae > Streptophyta > Magnoliopsida > Poales > Poaceae > Setaria > Setaria italica. The sequence continues at coordinate 37,750,591 of NC_028453.1, forward strand.
AGGATCTGTCGAATTTTAGAGGAGAAGAGACGTTGCACGAACCCTAGATGTCGGCGAGGTAGATGGGGCGCCTGAGGAGGAGGGGGCAGCGGAGGAGGTAGATGTCGTCTTCTTCGCAGAGGAGGGGCGGCGGAGGAGGTAGATGTCGCCTTCTTCGCGGAGGAGGCGGCGACGGCGGAGGACGAGTCTTCGCGGTAGAGGAGAGGCTGGCGGAGGGGGCGCCGGAGGAGGAGGTGGCGGCGCGGGAGGCGGCGGCGCGGATTCAGGGGTGGCGGAGGAGGGGCTGGCGGAGGGGGCGCCGGAGGAGGAGGAGGCGGCGGCACGGGAGGTGGCGGCGCGGAGTCGGGGGCGGCGGCACAGGGGCGAGTCGGGAGGCGTCGGGGGTAGGCGAGTGGGGGTGAGGAGTTGGGGCCTCGAGGGGAATCGGTTTCCTCATATTTTGCTCGGAATGTGGGGAAGGAAAGATGGAATCATCAGGAATCACTGTTTCCAATTCCGGAGGGAACCAAACATGGTGACCTTGAAAACTAATTCCAATTCCTGCAGATTCCAATGAAACAAACAGGCCCTAAGTGTTTGTTGTTGATGTAATGCTGAATGCGGATTCTTCTTCAAAGGCTAGCGACTGAATGGAACTTACAACTTAGCAAATATTGTTTTGGTTCTGGAACACTAGGTGAATGGAACTGCAACTTAGCAAAGATTCCAACGAAAAGGAAGCAAGCAGAACTCCAATTCTAGTAGTCCTTAACTTAACAGAGCTCCTTTTCAGAATCGGAATTCCTTAACTCTTGTTTAAAAGTGCAATTCAGTAAATATTTCAATTAAATTGGAAACAAGCACAGTGCAGTGATGTACATACAGTGCAACTTACAAGATCCAGTAGGTACCTGTCAGTTAGCGACTGAAGTGGGCCAAATAATGTGGTTGGGATCAAGATGCCGGCCTGATAGCTAGCAAGTGAGGCCCATTTGCACAGCATGCTGAAAGGAAGAAATACATACAGTAAGTAAAAAAACAAGCTAATTGCTGGTAAGGTAATCTTCTACTCTTCATGATGAGCAATTTAAACATGGGTTATTAGCAAACCGGCCTGACTCAGCAGCATCAGAAAATGAAATGGATATCAGGAAATGTCACCTTCACGAAAAGGCCTTTCTGTCTCCTCTTTGCTTAGTCCACCTTCCTCTTTTTTGATGCATTAGATGGAAGAGACTCGCCGGTTCAGCGAAGTGTACGAACACCAACTGGGCCGTTATTGGGCGCAAAATTCAGCTAAGAGACGCACAAATCGATCCAGAACAGCCCAAACGTGCCTAGAAACGTTGTCGTCTCGTTTTTCCCCGGAGACACGCCGGCGACCGTGGAATCCAAGCAGACGTAAAAGCGTATCTGCGCGCCGCGGCGCCGGCTCACCCGGTCTCGTGCATCGCAACGCGTCGTCGCCTCGCTCGGGCATATACCCTCTGGGCGCAGCGTCTGCCCATGCCGTGCCGGGCCGAGCGGCACTGTGCCGTGGCGTACGCACCATGGCGTTGGGTCTCGGACAGAGACGGCCACAACGAGGCCGCACGCGGACACGTACGGCGACGTCTCTGGTGCGCGCCGAGAGACTTCGCGTCCGGCCTCGCCAGGCGCCGGCCACTCGCGCGGCTCCCGGCTTGCCCTGCCGGCGAGGGTTGGTTGGTTGGTTGTTGCTGCGTGCGTGGTGTCACTGCTGGTGTGCGGTCGCCACCGTGCCCGTGAGTGGGGAGGGCAATATCGTGAGCGGCGGATCCGGCCGCCGGGCACGT
>NC_028453.1:37753563-37777400 GCF_000263155.2 Setaria italica
TACTGATCGATCCATCTGGTTGTGCTTCTCAGCTAGCAGAGCCCGGAGTGATGAACTGGAGTGGAGATTACCAGTGACGGCTGATGTCCACATACATGACCCCCTGAAAGAACATATATAGAATGGTAACAGACGATCAGCCGTGTGCCCCACACATACTCGTAAACCTTTGCACAAACAAAAGCTTTATTTTCCTTCGAGGGGCATCAGTGCCATCTGCCATCGTTAGTTCACCGCTCAGCCCAGCCCACAAGAGCCAGCAGCCGAGTAAGAGAGAGAGAGAGAGAGAGAGAGAGAGGGGGGGGGGGGATCCGATGGGCAGCGTCGGCGGCGGCTCGCCGGAGGAGCAGCAGGCCGCCGGCGCCGGGGGTGATGGTCCTCCGGCGGTGTGCGTGACGGGGTCCACCGGCTACGTCGGCTCCTGGCTCGTCCGCACGCTGCTGCGCCGAGGCTACCGCGTCCACGCCACCGCTAGGGACACAGGTACGCGCGCCGCGTGAGGTTGGTTGCTATCTCTCTCTACCGACCTTGTGTTGAGAGCTGACCATGGCCGAGGTGCCTCGCCGGCCGGTGTTCGTTTCATCAGGCAAGGCGTGGCGGGTGTTCGCCGCCGTGGAAGGGGGTGACCGGCTCAGGGTGTTCCGGGCGGACATGGGCGAGGACGGGAGCTTCGACGCCGCCGTCACGGGATGCGTGGCGCTCTTCCATGTCGCCGCTTCCATGGAGCTCCACGTTTCACCGGGCCACGACAATGTTGGTGAGTTGTGATGTAAACGCTGACTCCTTTCCGTCCTGCGTGATCCTGGATACCGTGCGATATTTATAAATGAAAAAAAACATTTTACTTCCCTCGCCAACCATTTTGTCCACTTAAATTAAATGCTTAATCCACGAATAAAATTTAGGTTCAATTTACTTCCTGAACTTGATCCAATATAACTACTTAATAGTTGCTAATTGGTGGTTAAATTGCATTAATAGTAATATTGGTCCATAATCGCACTTAGGACTAAAGTTTAGTCCATTTCTAGATCCAAACATGGCCTTAAGCACCTTTTTCATAGCACGGTTTAAATAGAAATTTACCGAGTATGAAATTACTTTTCCTTGGCACGCACTTCTTTGATTTTAACTGGCATCCTGGCACTCACACCTCTACCATCCCTGACGCTGAAGATAAGTGCGTGAGGTCAAATGTGCTGGAGCCGGCGACGAGGGGCACCATCAACGTGCTGCAGTCCTGCGTCCACGCGGGGACCGTGCGCCGTGTCGTCTTCACTTCCTCCATCAGCACGCTGACGGCGGTGGACACGGAGGGCCGGCGGAAGGCGGCCGTCGACGAGTCCTGCCTGAGGGACCTCGGCGACGTTTGGCGCACCAAGCCCGTCGGCTGGGTGAGTGCATAAACTTCAGTTCAGCTCTTGCAGCTTGCAGCACATATGTTTGTTAACACAGTTCTCTGAAGTATAGCTTCTGAGTTCTGACCTGTCCGGTTTCTAGCAGATCTACATCCTGTCCAAGCGACTGACTGAGGAGGCGGCGTTCAGGTTTGCACGGGAGAACGGCGTCCATCTCGTGTCAGTCATCCTACCGACGGTCGCAGGCCCGTTCCTGACACCAAGTGTTCCGACGAGCATCCAGCTTCTGCTGTCACCCATTACAGGCAATCACAAACATCTCGTTGACAAGTTCATCGATCTCTCAAGAATGGCAATTTTTCTTTTCTGAAAATTCGATCTGCCTGACACTACGTTGTTGCAGGTGACCCGAAGCTCTACTCGCTGCTGGCCTCCGTGCACTCGAGGTTCGGGTGCGTCCCGCTGGCGCACGTCCAGGACGCGTGCGACGCGCACGTCTTCCTCATGGAGTCGCCGCTCGCCGAGGGGCGCTACCTGTGCGCCGCCGGCGGCCACCGGATGGCCGAGGTCGCGCGGCTCCTCGCCTCGCGCTACCCTCCTTTCAAACCCTCGGAGAGGCACGTCGTCCGCGAACCGTCTCAGCCTCGATCGCTGGATTTCTTCAGGTTTCTGATCGGGATGCTGCGTCGCGTGATCTGATCTTTGGCAACTTGTGATGATCGATGCAGGTTGAGCAGAGATTTCGACGCCTCGTCCTCGTCCGTGGTCTCGTCCAAGAGGCTGACGGACCTGGGTTTCAGGTTCGAGCATGGCGTCGCGGACATCGTGAAGGACTGTGTTGCGCAGTGTCTTGACCATGGATTCCTGGAGCATCCTGATACCTGAAGGAGAACTGCAGGTTGGTTGGTTTTACTGTTTTAGCAGATAGGAATACTGTGTCGCTTGGAGAAGCCAGAGCCAGGATGGATGGTTGGGCTGGGGCATGGGGTGCTACTTGGGCCTAAAGGCACTTCTTTTGTGAGTGCGGGCTTGTTATAGCCCAAGTAACATGTCAAATATGTTTGAAGAGCGTGAATTTCGCGGGGGGAAATATCATTTGATCTTAGGGTTTTTTTTTTTGTGCCTTTCAATTTATGGGAACTTCCTGTGTTTAAAACGGTTAAAGAAATAGCTACAAAAAATAAAGAGAACATGTCCTTTTGTTTTCGTGTGTGTCCAAGAGCGTGAATTTCGCTTGAAAGCGTTCGTCTAATGATGGGGTTCTTTTGCGCTTTTCAATTCATGGGAACTTCCCACGTATCAAACCGTTAAAAATAGCTAAAAGAACAAACAGAACGTTGTTTGTGCGTGTGGACTCGTTATAGGTCAAACTAAGAACTCATCAAATTTGCCTGAAAGCGCATAAGTTTCGCGAGAAAACATTCATCCGACATCCGTTTGTTGACGGGTTGAAGTTTTCTGGTGGATGCCTTTGATGGGAAAATAGCTGGCTACAGTCTCAGAGATATCACTGATCTAGCACACAAGCATGACATTTAGGTGGGGTTATTCGGAGCGTTAATTTGTTGCGTCAAAGACCCTCTTCTTTCAAGCAATACTAGAGGTATATCGGTCTTACAGTTTTGTAAATTTAAACAATTTACACGATCATGAGTATTCCATTCCGGGATCGTATAATCGACCTGAATGCTGGATCTATGAAACTCCCTCAAGAAGCTCTGCTGACACTAGTCTGCTTCATTCATCAAGAGCAGTTGTTTGAGGGCAAAGCCACTGTTTTTATTGAAGCTTGACCAAGTCTTCTATCATATTAAATGATGTTCGCATGAAGCCACAACTCTTAAAACCAGCCTGTTTGGTAGAGCTCCACCTGCTCCTAATTCTCTGTGGGAGTTGATTCTTGGACAGAAGTGATTCTCATATGATTAACTTTAGGGAGAAAGGTTTTGTCTAGGAGAAGCTACTTTTTTCTAGCTCCCAACCCCTCAGTTCATTTCAAAGAATCACTTCATAGAATATTGTTTGGCAGAGCTTCCAGAGCAACTTGCTGAATATAGGAGGAGCTCTCTAAGCAACTTGCTGAATATAGGAGGAGCTCTGCTAAATAAGCCCTTAATACTGAACACTGGTCAGCTAGGTGATTCTTTTAACTCATCGCTTATGATTCATTTTTTCATTCAACATGGATCTAGCTAGCTAATTCCCTTATGCTTGATGTCTTTGTATTTGGCAACCACCTTAATTCGTTCCTAGGCGTGCTTCACGGGGTAGGACGCATCCATGAGGATGCCGCAGAGCCCCTCCCTAGCGGTTACATCACGCTTCATGCGGATGAACCCGTTCTCGCCCCAGCTATCACCCCACGAGTTCTTGACAATCCAATAGTTTTCGCCGGAGTCGGTGGTTCCATACCCCACCAATGTCATCGCGTGTCCTAGGTTCGTCCCGCATGGGCCCCAGAAGACACCACCTCCGTAGCGCTTGAAGGGTACCTCGTCGGCCTGGACTGTCACGACCACGGGTTGGGCCGCCACCGCCTTCATCAGCGCGATCACGTCGTACGACGGCACCTGCTCGTAACCGTCGATGGTTACGACGGGGGACGTAGTAACCTTGGCACAGGAGCTCTGCTTGCCTTTGTACGGGTAGGCGCTCTCGGACGCGATGCCGCCGTTCTTGATGATGTAGTCGAAGGCCTTGGTCGCCAGGCCACCATTGCAACCGTTGTTGCTGGTGTCGCAGTCGACCACCTGTTGCTCCGACAGCGACACCAGGTTCTTCGTCCTGATGGCGTTGATGCTCTCCACCGCCGCGGTCGCCGCGAAGGCCCAGCAGCACCCGCAATCCTGCCCTTGGTCCTTGGCGTCCGTCACGTACACCGGACGGCGGCCATGTCCCTTCTCGCTCCAGTCCACTGCCGCCGGGAGGTCATCATGCCCGGTGACGGCGGCGGCACCGTGCGCGAACCCGCCCAGGCAGCGCCTCCCGCTACCCAACGTGCTGCGGTGGGGCGCCATGATTCTGGAGCACGCGTAGGCGCTGCGGGTCTCGTCGTCGGTCATGTCGCCGAAGCGGTTGAGGCTCAGCTTGTAGGGCTTGTCGTCGCCTTGGTTGAACTGGTGGATGACGCGCGCGTTCTCTTTGAACACGTTAAACCGCCAGGTCTTCTCACCGACGACGTCCCGCGCCACATTGTAGTGCGCGCACCAGCGCTCGTACAACGCCCACATGGACGCCTCTGACGCTAGGTCATCCTCGGTGAAGTGCACGGCACGCGTTGCAATAAGCGTAGTGGCTAGCACAATGGCCACGACTAACGCGGCCATGGTCGTTGCATGCACAAGCAGTGTGGCTCTCAACATTGTGAGTTTGTAGCGTTGCAATGGTAGTTGTTTTGAGTGTCCTAGGAATATTATTGACTTGAGGTGTGGTAGCTATGGTCTTTATTATATAGGCTGCAACTGGAAAGGTCACCAGACCGTGAAGATGGGAGTCGAATCTATCCTTAAGATCAATAGTAATTGTAGTCCTCTAAAAACTCAGTGGGAAAAAATATAAAGAAAATATTTCTAGATATGCTATTATAAAACTGCTAAAAGATATAGTGCGATAAAATAAGGAGAAATGATATGCATTATAAATTCGTATGTTTAAAGGAGAAAACCCATAAATGAGTTTACCAACATGTTTCTTTGGTACTACGTATGCTCTTAAATACTCCATGGCCCAGGAAGAGTATATTTCTAGCATTTAAAATTTGTCCCATAAAAAATACAATTGTACCCTTTGGATTAGCTAGATTTAATTTCATACACATTTAATTGCCAAAAACATTCCTTTACCAAGGTCCATGCACAATTTTTTTCCATTTCAAAGTTACATATACTTTTAATGGTTTGCCTTCCCCATCTCAAGGTTTGGTTCATCAAGATTTAGTCGATTAATTATTTTAATTGGGGGCATTCATGTCATTTCTCATGACTACTAATTGATTCAAAAAAAAAATCCTAGAAATCCACTCCTTTTAGGATGGATGGGTACATGACATTTAGGACAAGCAAAAGAGGGAATATTTCCTTTTAAAAGGTCGTATGGGAAAATATAATTATGTAACAAGTACCTGAATTTAATATTTTCTCCTTGATAGTCACTTAGGCCATTCTAAATGGCGGGTTTTATGGAACGGTTTCCAAAACTACTACATCATCTAATTTGGTTTTTGTTGATGAATGGAACTATACCACCTCTACTGCACAGTTTCGTATCTCGATTTCATAGACAAGGTATTGACTTTAATTGCGTGCATCGCATTGGCCAAAATCAGTTGAAATGAAACTTTGTAGTCATCAATGGCAGTTCCAATATATTTCATAGTCTTAAAAATAGTATACAACCCAGTTTTATACCATGAAACCAATCTCTTCCTCATTAATAACACCCTGGATGCCATCGTTTTTGGTGATGTGTATCATTTATTGAGGATGAATCCCCACTGAGAATGGTCTTAAGCTATTCTTAATGGTCAGTTTCATGTCACTGTTTCCAAAACTGCCACATTATTTTCAGTAGGATGAAATAATGAATGAAACAACCCAACACTACAAGGTTTCATTTCACCGTTTCCAACGCTAGCCATATCATTAAATCATGAATGATGTGGAAACTTTTAATTGGATGAAGGATGGGATGAAATGAAACTCTAGCTCTCAATGGATATGTGGAAGAGTTTCATCGCGTTGGTAACTGTGTAAATAGACTATCATCATCATGAAGCTCATTTCTTCTCTCTCTTCATAACTCTAATGCAATGTCACCACAATTGCTTATGTGGCACATCATTTATGATGAAACTCCCACTAAGAATGACCTTATTTATACATTTATCATCTATCGGCGGTCTCTACAGACCTACATCCTGTCCAAGCGACTGATAGAGGAGGCCGCGTTCAGGTTTGCACGGGAGAATCCTACCGAAAGTCGTAGTCGTTTGAGGGCAAAGCCACTGTTTTCAGTGAAGTTTGACAGTTATGATATTCCTGCGTCTGGTGATATGTAGGGCATTTTTGCCACCGTTGTAGTTTGTACATTGCCACTGTTCACTGACATGCACGCTATCCTATGCCTGTATGTATTTTCTTTTACAGCACGGGTGTTCTAGCTAAACCCCTTACACATGCTTATATCTACTTAATTGGCAACCACCTTTCTTCCCTAGGCGTGCTTCACGGGGTAGGACGCATGCATGAGGATGCCACAGAGCCCCTCTCGGGCGGCGACGTCGCGCCGCATGCGGATGAACCCGTGCTCGCCCCAGTCATGGCCCCACGAGTTCTTGACGATCCAATAGTTTTCACCGGACTCGGTAGTGCCGTACCCCACCAACGTCATCGCATGCTCCACCCTCATCCCACACGGCCCCTGAAAGATGCCACCCCCATAGCGCTTGAAGGGTTCCTCATCGGCCTGCACCATCACGACCACGGGCTGCACTGCCACCGCCTTCATCAACGCGACCACATCGTTCGGCGGTACGACCTGCTCGTACCCGTCGATGGTGACGACGGGGGACGCAACCCTAGCGCACCAGCTCTGCCTGCCCCTGTACGGGTAGGCGCTCTCGTGCGCGATGCCGCCGTTCCTGGCGATGTAGTCGAAGGCCTTGACCGTCACGCCGCCATTGCAGCCGTTGTTGCTCGTGTCGCAGTCGACCACCTGCTGCGCCGACAGCGGCACCATGTTCCTCGTCCTGATGGCGTTGATGCCCTCCACCGCCGCCGTCACCGCGAAGGCCCAGCAGGACCCGCAATCCACGCCCTGGTCCTTGGCGCTCGTCACCGCCGCCGGGCGGCCACCGTACCCCATCTCGCGCCAGTCCACTGCTGGTGGGAGGTCGCGCGCTGGAACGACGGCGCCGCCGTGCGTGGACCCGCCCTCGCCGTCGAACGTGCGGTGGCGCGGCGTGACCCCGGCCGACGAGCACCTGTAGGCGCGGCGTGTCTCGTTGCCGGTCATGTCGCCGAAGCGGTTGGGGCTGAGCTTGTAGGGCGCGTCGCCTTGGTTGAACTGGTGGATCAGGCGCGCGTTCTCCTTGAACACGTCGAACCGCCGGTCCTTCTCGCCGAGGTCGTGCACCACCTTGTAGTGCACGGACCAGCGCTCATACAGCGCCCACATGGACTCCTCCGACGCCAGGTCGTCCTCGGTGAAGTCCATGGCGCTCGCTACCGCCGCAGTGGCCAGCGCGATTGCCAGGACTAGCGCGGCCATGGTTGTTGAATGCACAGGTGCGGGTGTCGCCATTGTAACCTTGCAAATAGCAGTTGCTTCGAGTGTCCTAGGAATATTTGCGTGATGCTGTTAGAGATAAACTTGTTTCCAGGTTGTTACAATTGGGACTCTTACAGATAGAATAGATTCAGTTCAGGTTCAATGTAATATCTACACAGGAGTCCTAGTTTAAACAACCTATATCTATAACTGTTGTTTCTATATAAACATGCACCCTATGATGAGCCAAGATAGGCAACTATAGTTACCATCCAATCTATTATGATAATCAGAGCCGCCTCTTCCTAACACATAAAAAAACCCTAGAGATAGAAGCCTCGCGGCAGGATCTCGACGCCCCGACATTCGGCCTGCGCAAAGAAGAAGCCTCGATGTTCCCATGGCGTCGTCCTCCTCTGCGCCCCTCTCGACACCACTAGGACCGCCGGTTTCTGACAAGCTTATGCGGGACAATTTCATCCTGTGGAAAGCCCAGTTTCTCCCAGCAGTCCGTGGCGCCAAAGTACTTGTCATCTTGGATGGATCAATCCCTGAGCCGCCACAAGTACTAGAAGTCGAAGTCAACGGCAAGAAGAAAGAAGTCCCTAACCTAGAGCATGACTCATGGGTAGGCAAAGATCAACAGCTTCTCAGCTACCTGGTGAACTCAGTCTCCAAGGAGGTTCTCACCGGGATCGCGACTGCAACGACCTCCACTCAAGCATGGAAGGCACTAGTGGTCATGTTTGCAGCACAACCAAGAGTGCGGGTCACAAACCTGCACATGCAACTAGCCACCGCCAAGAAGGGAAGTCTCTCAACGGTGGCCTATTTCAACAAGATGCAAAATATCAAGGATGAACTCGCTTCAGCTGGCGTCATCGTCAATGACGATGAGGTTGTTGCTCATATACTCAATGGTCTAGATTTTGATTATCACCCCTTTGTCTCTTCCATGATGGGCCGATCAGGAGATCTTTCGCTCTCTGAATTATATTCACTTCTCATGGAATATGACCTCCGGCTTGAGATGTTTCAAGGAGTTGGACAGTACCAATCCTCAGCAAATATGGCATCCCGAGGCCGTGGAAATCGCGGACGCCCTGGTGGTTGTCGTGGTGGTGGCCGATCTGGTGGTGGCTGATTAAATCCAGGGTGTATGGGACAAAGCAACAACAATCAGAACTACACCAGCAATCAAGGCAATAGCTCACAAGGAAACAAGACGACGCCATGTCAAATCTGCAAGAAGACCAATCATGAAGCGAAACAGTGTTACTTCCGCTATGACGAAGACGATCAGTATCGTGAAAGATCCACAGAAGCCTACGGCGTCGACACCAACTGGTATGCTGATAGTGGCGCCACAAATCATGTCACCGGCGAACTTGAGAAGCTGACTGTTCATGACAAGTATAGCGGACATGAGCAAGTTCACATCGCCAATGGCACAGGTATGCACATCAATAATATTGGACATGCAACTTTTCATACCCCTTCTAGTAAACTTCTTCTTAAGAACATCCTTCATGTGCCTACTGCTTCCAAAAGTCTTGCTTTCGTTCACAAACTCGCCAAAGATAACAATGCCTTTCTTGAATTTTATCTCGATTTCTTCTTTATTAAGGATCAGGACACAAAAAAGATTTTACACCGCGGTAGATGCAAGGGAGGCTTGTACCCTCTCGTTCCAAGATCAACAGGAGAAGAGAGAGGGCCGGAACATGAAGTGTTTGGGGTCCATGTGCTGTCTACTTCCTTATGGCATAATCGTCTAGGTCATCCAGCTATTCCTAGAGTTCTCAGTTCCAATAAATTACTGTGTGATAGCACTAAGAGTGTGGAGTCAGTTTGTGATTCATCTCAAAGGGCCAAGAGTCATCAACTTCTGTATTCTTGATCAAATAAAATTTTGAGTGCTCCTCTTGATTTGATCTATTCTGATATCTGGGGACCTGCTCCTATCTTTGTTGGGTGCTACAGCTACTATGTTAGCTTTATTGACGACTATAGCAAATATACATGGATCTACCTCTTGAAATATAAATCCGATGTTTTCTAGGTTTTCCAAGATTTTCAAAACCTTGTTGAAAGAAAATTCTCAAAGAAAATTCTTTGTGTCCAGTCAGATTGGGGAGGCGAGTACGAGAAATTGAATTCCTTCTTTCAGCACGTTGGGATCACACATCGTGTGTCTTGTCCCCATGCTCATCAGCAAAATGGTGTTGCTGAATGCAAACATAGGCATATTGTTGAGGTAGGCCTGGCGCTCCTTGCTCACGCTTCCATGCCCCTAAAATTTTGGGATCAAGCTTTCCTCACCGCCACCTACCTGATTAATATTCTCCCCAGCAAGGTTATCAATTTTGACATCCCTAGCACTTGCCTCTTGCATGAAACACCTGAATATAGCAATCTTCGCACCTTTAGTTGTGCGTGTTGGCCCAATTTGAGACCTTACAACTCTAGAAAATTATCTTTTCGATCCACCCAGTGTGCATTTCTTGGCTATAGTTCCATGCACAAAGGGTTCAAATGTCTCGACATATCCACTGGTCGCATCTATATCTCCCGCGATGTTGTGTTTGATGAAGCTATGTTTCCGTTCTCTAAACTTCATCCTAATGCCGGTGCATCTCTTAGGAAAGAAATTTTCATGCTTCCTTCCTCCCTTCGTAATCCTGGGGATGATCATTGCACTGTTCCTGATATTACTGATAATACTAATGTGCCTGGTGCTTGTACTGGCTCTCAGGAACAATCTACAGGGAATTCTAACGAATATGCAGCCGACATGCCCATCCTTTCTCCCGCTTCGGCACGTTCTGGTGCAGAAGATCATGACACCGGACCCCATGCGGATCTGTTGTCGCCTCTCGACGCGGCTCCTACGGCCAATTCGCCTAGCTCACCTGCCCCGGTAAGCGTGGTCTCTCCGGCACCTGCGGCTGTGTCGGACGATGCAGCTTTTCCTGCGCCACCTGTTAACAGCCCGACGCATGCGACGACATCTCCCTCGACGAGCACACCGGGACCTTCTACAACGTCCAATCCATTGCCACCAGCACCTGATCCTCCACGCCGACAAACACGCCTGCAGAGCGGCATTACAAAGCCAAAGAAGATGTACGATGGTATGATCCAGTACAGTTTGTTCAGTGCAGTTGGTGAACCTAATTCTGTTGAAGAAGCACTCGCAGATCCAAAGTGGCGTCAAGCGATGGAAGGGGAATTTTAGGCTCTCGCCAAGAACCGCACGTGGCATCTTGTTCCAGGCAAATCAGGACAGAATATAATAGACTGCAAATGGGTATTGAAAATCAAGCGGAAAGCTGATGGAAGCATTGACAGATACAAAGCTCGATTGGTAGCAAAGGGGTTTAAACAGCGATATGGCATTGATTACGAAGACACTTTCAGTCCGGTTGTTAAGATAGCTACAGTTAAGCTTGTACTTTTTGTTGCAGTTTCCAGAGGATGGTGCCTTAAACAACTTGATGTGCAGAATGCGTTCTTGCATGGCGTTCTGGAAGAGGAAGTTCATATGAAACAGCCACCAGGTTTTCAAAATCCTGAGACTCCGGGATATATATGTAAACTGGACAAGTAGATTTATGGTCTGAAGCAGACGCCTAGAGCATGGTACTCCAGGTTAAGCTCCAAAGTTAAATTGCATTAGGCTTTGTGCCGTCCAAGTCAGACATGTCTTTGTTTATTTACAATAAGCATGATATAGTTATTTATATGCTCATCTATGTGGATGATATTATTATTACAAGCTCATCAGCTAAAGCAGTCACGACGCTTCTTGATGATTTGAAAGAAGACTTTGCGCTTAAAGATCTTGGCAAGTTGCACTATTTTTTGGGCATAGAAGTCAAAGAAGAATCAGATGGTATAACTCTTTCTCAAGGTAAATATGCACAAGACCTATTGACACGAGCAGGCATGCTTGGGTGTAAGCCATGCACGACTCCGTTACCTGCGTCAGAAAAATTGTCAAGGTACGAAGGTGATCTACTCAGCTCTGAAGATAGTACTCGCTACAGGAGTGTTGTTGGTGCTCTCCAATATCTAACAATTACACGCCCTGATCTGTCCTTTGCGGTAAATAAAGTTCGCCAATTCTTGCATGTGCCCACTTCAGCTCATTGGATTGCAGTCAAAAGGATACTGAGATATATACAACATACAATTGGGCTAGGACTGCATATTCAGAAAGTTGTGTCCCCGTTTATCAGTGCTTTCTCTGATGCAGATTGGGCTGGTGATGTAGATGACAGGAGATCCACAGGTGGTTTTGCGGTGTTCTTTGGAAGTAATCTTATATCGTGGAGTGCTCGAAAACAGCCCACTGTTTCAAGATCTAGTCTGAGGTAGAGTACAAAGCCATGGCAAATGCCACGGTAGAAATAATCTGGCTAGAGCAGCTACTAGCCAAGCTTGGTGTTAAGGTATGTCGCACTTCAATTCTTTGGTGTGATAACCTTGGTGCAACATACTTGTTAGCAAATCCTGTGTTTCATGCCAGAGCAAAACGTATAGAAATCGATTTTCATTTTGTTTGTGAGAGAGTCATGAAAAAGCAGTTGCAAGTTCAGTTTATATCGTCTGGAGATCAGTTGGCAGATGGATTCACAAAAGCTTTACCGGTTGCAAAGATGAATGACTTTGTTCACAATCTAAATCTTCAAGGTGGCTAGGACGTTTAGATTGAGTAGGGGTGTTAGAGATAAACATGTTTCCAGGTTGTTACAATTGGGACTCTTATAGATAAAATAGATTCAGTTCAGGTTCCATGTAATATCTACACAAGAGTCCTAGTTTAAACAGCCTATATCTGTAACTGTTGTTTCTATATAAACATGCACCCCATAGGCAACCATAGTTACCATCCAATCTATCAGACGCTTGTGGTGTGCTAGCTGCTAATAGCTTAGGGGTGAGCTTGTCCTTGTATAAACTGCAACGGCAAGATCACCGGCCGGTCTTTGAAGATGTAGTGGAACAACATACGAGATAATAGAATGGGATCTCGATCTAGCCTTCAGATCAATATAATAATGATTGTGATAGAATGGAAATCTAGCCTTGAGATCAATAGTGATTGTGATAGAATGACTTTCGAATCTAGCCTTGAGATTAATAGTGACTTAGTGATTGTAGTCCTCCAAAAATCCATGGGAAAACATCTAGAAAAAATATGTCCAGATATGTTATTATATTACTTCTAAAAGAAATGGTATGAAAAACAACGAGAAATGAAACGCATATTATGGATAATTTATTGCATTGTAAATTCATATGAGAAAACATTTATAGGAAAAAAATCATATGTTAGTTTTTAGAACTGTCTTTTGTGTTTCCCTTAAAAACACCTCATGAGGGAAAATAGGAAAAATATGACAAATACATATATTTAATATTACCTCATTGAGAAACATTTATGATATATAATAAAACCCCATTAAAAGGACAAAGGTATAGAATGAAGCTAAAGCAGGTCATGATTTAGGGGAATCTCATCTAGATCCTTGCAAATCTCAAAGTCGTTGCATACCAATACCATAATCACATTTTTGGAACCTAGTTTTAATTAGGTAAGGTCTTTGTAAATAAATTCAGATATTACAAAATGATAAGTTTTGCCAGATGTTTATTTCCCCACTTTGTTGTAATTTTATGGGGGCCAAAACAATTTAGGAAAATGTGAGTGGTTATATGTTGCTCTTTATGTAAGTAGCGTGGATCTGTGTTGCACAAACAACATTATCTTCATATATAATTGTTGGTGATGCTATGGAACCAATACCGATTTACGTGTGTGGTTGATCATTCTGAAGCCACATGGATTCTCTTATTCTTCATATATTAGTCTATTTAGAAGACTTCCATGAGATGGTTGTCTCTCCACGTCAAACACAAAACATGTTGGAGCTCATTATGCACACCCTTTTAGCCCCCATACTCTTTTAATATCATCACATATTTTTTAAAGGAAAAGTAGGGGTAGGACTGGTAGAGGTGGGCCTAGGATGGATGGTTGGCCTGAAGCCCTCAAGCATGGTGTGCTACCTGGGCCTACAACCCTATTTGGTGTGTTTGAGTTTGTTATATATAGTCGAAATTAAGAACATGTTTGAGGTCGTTAGCCGCACATAAAATTCACTGGAACCGTTTATTTAATATTAGAGTTTTCTCGTGCTTTCAATTTAACTTACTTCCCATGTTCTAGACTGTTAGAGGGGGGTGGGGGCGGGGGGAGGGTGGCGGCCGGGCAAGGAGCGGCGGTGGGGGCTAGGCGGGAGGGGTGGCGGGCGGCGAGGTGGCAGGGGCCGGGCGGGAGGGCAGCAGGGGCCGAGCTCGGGCGGGTGATTTCTTTTTTTATTTATTTTTTAATACCCCTTTAGTACCGTTTATTTCACCCGGTACTAAAGGGCCCTCCTACCGAAGTAGCAATACTGGTTGCATAACCAATACTAAAGAGGGGTTAGAAACCGGTACTGAAGGGGCTTTCCCCAGTAGTGGATGTTACCTAGGCTTAACAGACCTATTTTGTGTATGTGGGCTTGTTATAGTCAAATTTAAGAAGAGTTCGTTCGAAGCGCATGAAATTTGCAGGAAATGTTCATTTAATGTTGGGTGTCTGTCGTGCTTTTCAATTTATGAGAACTCGTGTTTCAAACCATTAGAAAAATAGCCACAAAATAAAAAGACCACGTCTTCACGGAAACCATCCATATAATGTTAGGGTTCTTTTAGAAAAGAAACTAGATGGACCCCTCCTCCCGGCCCGTCTTTGATTAAAGAAGAGGAGATCCTCGATTAGGGTTCTTTGTGCTTTTCAATTTATGGGTACTTCCCACGTTCTAAACCGTTAAAGAGCAAAGAAAACATATCTCTTGTTTGTACATGCAGGCTCAACATATCCAAATTAAAAACTCATCACATTTTTTTTGAAGCGCATAAATTTCGCGGGAAACGTTCATCGGATTTAATTCAAGGGAAATTCCCGCATTTCAAACTGAGAAAGAAAGAGCGGGGACAAGAAAATTATATAAGGAGAATATGCTTAGTGATCTCCAACTTCAGGAACTGGCCTGGTGCTACCGCTGGTTCACTGCTGGAAGGTACAAACAAGAATGTACACTAGATGGAACGATGAACTAATGAACTAAACTTGTGGGGAAAACATGGTGCCTAGTGTTCTCCATCAAGTGATGAACTAAACTATAACTTTAATCGACGATGAAATTAAAATATAGGATGGAGCTAAATCTTATGCGATGCTTCTCTACGATGGCGACACACAGCCGCAAGAATAAGATCTAAGCTTTACATATGACCACAAAGCACGGGAGCAGAGCGCTCGGGTTGAGCAGGTAGAGCTCCTCAATGCTGGAGTCGGCGCCGACCTGGCCGGCAACCGAGTCGAACCCCGGCTGCCCGGCGACGTCCCGCAGGTTCTCCAGCGGGCGGTGGATCCTCCCCGCGATCGCCCTGCACACGATCAGCGCGTGCCTCGCGCCGCCCGTTCCGGTTCCGGCCTCTTCGCCGCCGCCCGTTATTCCTCCGATGCACTCCAGCGCACGCTTGCTCATGGACGTGGTGAACACGCCGACGCCGTCCTTGTTGGACTCCCTCGTCGCCGAGAAGCCGTGGCGGATGATGCGGCAGACGTTGCAGGTCCCCGACGCGCAGATGCTATGCGAGCCGCTGGCGCCGAGGGAGCAGGAGACTGTGGTGCCGTGGAACTGGAGCAGCTCGTTGCCGTCGGCGATGCAGCGGGGGTGCTTGTTGGGCAGCCTCGCCGCCCTGGCCTTCACCTCCTCCATGTACGCCTTGAACCTGTCCACCGACTTGTCCATGCTGTGGACCTTGACGACCCTCTCGATCCGATCCAGCGCCGCCTCGGGATCGGGCCACCCCACCCTATATATGAGCTCCACCACCTTGCTCGCCGTGTCGCCGTCCACCAGCTCGGTGACTGCAAGAACGGGAGCCATGAAATGTAGCACAGCTTCGCTTGATTATTCCTGGTGCGTGGATCAGAGAAATATGGAGCACGCGGCGGCGCTTACCGGCGTGGTAGGCGAGGTGATGCGATTCCAGGGCGTCGTCGCTGGAGAAGCGGCCGCCGCAGCGGTCGCACCGGACGCCGACGCCGGAGGAGACCCAGGCGGGAGCGGCGCCTGCTGAGCGGCGGAGCGGCGACACCTCGCGCTGGGAGAGACGGGCGGTGCTGCACCGCGTCAGTAGCGGGCTCAGCGGCGCCGCGCCGCCGATGGACCAAGCGGCGAGCCCCGGGGCGAAGCCGGCGCCGGCCCGGAGGTCGACGCGCCCGGAGGCGGCCGGCGGGCCCCCGGCGGCGGCGAGCAGCACGTCGTGCGTCGCCGCGTTGAGGACGTCGCTGCTCTCGATCGACCTCGGGCTGTCGCAGTGCCGGGGACGCCGGCCGCCGCCGTACTGGCTGTGGATCACGTCACGCAGGTTGGAGATGGAGCGCGAGCACCCGGACCTCGGCAGCATCGACGGCGGCGGCAGGAACGACTTCTTGAGGCCCCTGGCGCTGGCGCCGCGGGAGTCCTCCCGCTTGATCACGTCGTCGCAGGAGTCCCGCGACTTGCAGCTCAGGGACTTCTTCAGCGCCGTCCACCACAACATGGCCATCTTCTTCTCCAACCTCCTCCTCCTCCTCCGCTTCCACTCCCTTCTCGCCGGTGGATGACCAGATCCGAGAGCGCCGTGACCTCGGTGGATGGCCGGATTGCTGCCGAGAGGCCTCGCTATTTAATGACCAAAACATAGCATGCATTCAATGCAAATCAAATCTGAGGCTCCCAGAACAATTAATGGTTTTGCGTCCGCCAAAGATTCACCAGCAAAGATCAAGAGAGGAGATCGACGGACCTGAGGAAGAAGCCAACCATGAGTTCAAACAGAGAGGGTCGTCACACCTGCACATGCAGATGCAGCCAGAGTCAATGGTAACTGACTGGAGTAATGGAGTGAGGAGGGAGCGTCGCCGGCGCCGGAGATTTCCTTCGCTGCCAAGCATGGAGCGTGTTCTTGCCAGGGACCAGAAGGCAGAAGCGGCCGAACTACACAGATCACCAACGAACGGGCTGCAGCAGACAAGAATCTTTGGCGCTCGGTACAATGCACAGTGGTTAGTCTTTGAACAGAAAATTTTTTAAAAAATATATCACACTGGTCAGTCCTGTAACGGCTGATCTATAAAAATTTAGGAGTATACTCTAGACTGCAGGGTAGAAGAATGCAGAGATGTGAACTGTCAAGATGATATCCTGCGCTGTCGCCGACCGAAGCATATCCCTAGGATACCGATGAAGGAGTGAGTGACGTGATGCTTCCGCTGTGGTCTGTCTCCAGGTTCATGCTTCCTTGGCATACTAGCAAGGCCATGTGAGCATGACAGGGGATGGCTTCATCAGCCTATATTGTTCTAGCTACACACTTCTTGGGCAAATTTAGGGTGAAAACTGCAGTGGGACTAAGGGTGAGTTAAGTTTGTTACCAACACAAAACATCCAAAAATGGTGGCCTAGCTAATGAAAGTCGGCTCTTGTTATTTGTTGCCAATACACGCCGTAATGGAAAATCGGTTCCTATGTTGTCTACTTTTAATTTTTGTCGTAATGTATGTCGGTTCGGTTCCTATTGTCCCTTGCCGACACATGTCGCGACAAAAGTCCGATTCTATATTACCCATTTTCAATATTCATCAAGGCTATTTTTATCTATTTATGACGTTGTCATAACGGAAGTCGGTTCCTATGTTGTCGTATCTCCATTACTAACTGAGGTCGGTTCCTATTTTTGTATATTTATAATATCTATCATAATAGAATCTGTGCCACCACCTATTTCCGGTGCATGTCGTAATTCCAATTTGCAATTTCAATATCTATTACAATTTACAACCCTTATAAGAGAAATCTTCTGCCACGAGCAAGCAATCAGAGCAATATACAAAATAGCGGGCTACGAGATTTAGCGTAGAGCTGTGCTCAACCGCTATAGCTCCATTATAGCCCGCTAATTAGTACAACACTGTTGTAGCGGCAGTTAGCATCAAACGCTATAGCGCCGCTATAGCCTCGCTATAGCCCGTTATTTCGTACATTGAATCAGAGTATTATGAGGCGTCTAAAACAAAAAAGCATGTTCTTGTGTTCCAATTAGAACGGTTTGGGCGTATGGCTTATATAGGACACAAAAATGGATACATGCTTGAAGGTTGAACCAATAAAAATTCAACCTGAAACAAGGCAGAAATGCAAGAAGGTGCAATGCTTGGTGCTTGTGTTCTAGCCGGATAGGTGCTCAATTACTCAAATGTACTAGGCTTCATATCTGTTCTTGGTCACAATGCAAACATGGAGTTTGCTTGAGGAGGTTTGGCAGTGTTGTTGTTGTAGCCTTTCGCCCCAGAATTGAAGCAAGGTGATTCCATTCCCATCTCCTCTGGATTTTTTCTAGCTTTCCTCTTGTGTCACTACACCCCTTCTGAGGGAGAGGGCCGAGGGACCATGTGGTGTCCTCAATAATGCGACTAGTAGTTTCACCATTTGTTTCTCGGAAGGGGACTTTACCCAATTGGTGATTGCGACCATTCCTCCATTTTAATCTCTCCATTGAGTACCTAACCAAGAGACATTACAATAATAACATAATTGCCAACGATTATGGAAGCGTGAAGTGTGGCTTTCAGTGATCCAGCATTGAACTTGCAAAAGGGATGGAGCAACGCTATAGAATGTTCCAACATTTGACGCCACGTCAACAACATGAAGAGTGTTTGTGCCTGGGCCTGTGATAATGGTTCTGGCCTAATAAAGCCCAGTTTATCCCATCGAAACAGGCCTGTGATAATGATTCTGGCCCAATAAAGCCCAGTCAGACTGGATAAAAAGAGTCTCTACACTTGTCGGTCTCGGTGGTCCCCACTCACAGGCCACACGTCATCGCCGTGGCCCAGCGGCCAGCGCTCGTTTCCAGAAGCAGCCGCGAGCTTCCACCGCCTTCCTCCCTTGCTTTTTCTCGAGGGATCAGACCGTCACAGCGAGATAGCGAGCGAGCGAGAGGTGACGGCGAGAGACGATGAGGGGGTGGCGAGAGGAGGTGGTGGCGCTGTCGCTGCGCGGGTACGGCTACGGCAATGAGGAGGACGACCGGCCGGAGAAGCCGCGCCGGTACGGGGTGACGGAGATGCGGAGCCCCTTCTACTCCTTGCGCCCCGCCAACCAGGCGCTCCAGGTGCGCAGCCTATTCACGCTAACACCTCGTTTCGCGGCGATCTGAGCACCGCTCTATTCGTCGCGCCGGCCTGAATTGGATGTGTTTAGTTTGAAATGCGATTCGGTTTCGGCCGTACTGCCGGATGCGAATACGCGCGACATGTGCGAGTTTGCTTTCGTTTGAAACCCCGTTTGGTGATTAATTCGTCAGGGGATTCTATTCCTAGTGTTTAGATGAAGCCGTACGAGTAATTTCAGGTTTTCAGTATGTGAGCATCGTGGGTGTTAAGAAAATTTCGAACTGAATTAGCCAATTCATGCTGATTGGTAAACTGAAATTATCTAGGCTCTAGGACATCTATGTTTTCGTTGTGTGATGAAGGTACAATAAAGGGTGTTTAGTCCTTGGGATTTTAGCAAGGCAGAATTTAGTCCCCAGCCGTTAACTTCAAGATAAAGGGGAAAAAATCAGGCAGGGGACTGAAGTGGATAAGAAACTTGAAAAAGGTCATTAATCATTCTTGGAAAGAAGATCCCTCATCCTGGCCTCCTGGGTTCTTGCTTGCACTGAGAGGTTCTGTTGCTTGAATAACTGGTGATGTGCTTTACTTTTGTTTTCACCGTTCTAACTAACCATTTCTGACAGCACATTCTCAAGCCTAACTTGTTTCTAATTTCAGGAAATATTGGATTCTCTTGGTCCTTTTGTTGATGGTCTGAAGTTCTCTGGTGGATGCCATAGTTTGATGGGGAAAGAATTGGTTAGAGAGATCACTGATTTAGCACACAAGCATGACATATACGTGAGCACAGGTGATTGGGCAGAGCATCTACTGCGTCAAGGCCCCTCTTCTTTCAAGCAATATGTAGAGGTATGTGGATCTGTTATGCTGTTACATTTTTTAAATTCGTATAAACAATGTGCACGAGCATGCCTGAAACCACATGGAGCAGCACATGACATGAGGTATTCCATTTCAGGAATGCAAGGCCTTAGGATTTGACACAATTGAGCTGAATGCTGGATCTCTCAAGCTCCCCGAAGAAGCTCTCCTGAGATTGGTCCGCCTCATAAAGAGTAGCGGTCTGAGGGCAAAGCCCCTGTTCTCAGTGAATTTTGACAGTTCTGATATTCCTGCATCCGGTGATAGGGCGTTTGGGGCGTATATAGCTCCAGTCAAGGAGCAGAGCTCAGGTAAATTACAGTACTAGTTTCCTATCATGATGGAATACCGAACGATGTTTGCGCAGAGCTACAATTCTGTCAAGAGCCATTTTCTTGCTAACTGCTTTGCATTGGTCACTGAATACTGGTCATTTGTAACTTGTAACTGAGACATTTGCCATTGCTGTATTTTGTTATCACCGCCCTGCACGCTATGCCTGCATTTTCTTCACTAGCATGTCTAAATCACACTCCTATATTGACAAAACCGGTGTTTGTGGCCCCCGTTTTGCAGAAAGAGTTGAAGATGTTGACCTGCTGATTAGGAGGGCGGAGAGATGCTTGGAAGCAGGTGCAGATATGATCATGATCGACGCCGATGACATTTGCCAGCGTGCCGACTCCCTGAGAGCAGACATCGTTGCAAAGATTGTGGGCCGGCTTGGGCTCGAGAAGACCATGTTCGAAGCTTCCAACGCCAGCACCTCCGAGTGGTTCGTCAAACGATACGGCCCAAGGGTATAATGACTGAATCTCTCCCCCCTAAAAACCTGAATCTCTGAATCTGCGCAATGCTGATGAGACCATGGCTTGTCATTTGTCAATGCTCTTTGTTCAATTGCTCATTCACCACTTGATTCCAAATGCAGGTGAATCTCTTCGTAGATCACTCCGACGTGATGAATCTGGAGCGCCTGCGGGGGTTCAACATGCGCAGAAGCAACCCGGCCTCCCGTTTAACCTCACCGTTCTTCCTGATGTAAGGAACTTTTCCTGAACCCGGAGTTAGAGACGGTTTCCAGTGCCCATGGAGATCTAGCTCTGCTTCTTCAGTCGCCAGCTTGTTATGGCCTCAATATAACTACCAGCGAGGTTTATCAAAAAAAAAAAAAAAAAAACTACCGGCGAGCAATGCGACAGTATCTGTTGCGTTATCAACAACTGCTGTAATAATAGGTTCTGTCATTCTGTGTAGACTGTAGAGTGCTGTATGGATGTTTGTGTCTATACCGTCGTTGCACCAGATTTGTGTTCGGCTTTGCCATGCTAGTCTGTGCGTGTCAGTGTGTGCAGTTGCACGCGTGCGAGACACCGGATTTTTTGAGGATCTGAACGGTTCTCTGGGAGCGGAGATTCTGCGTCTTCTGTAATTTCCACAAAAGCTTTGGAAAATTCATGGTTTCAGGTGTCACGGTGACGGGGATAATAATTGGTAAAATTCTCTAGAGCAGTTGGTCAGCGTCACGAGTCTAGTTCACCTTGGTATCACCAATCTAGACAATTCTCATGCTCTTCATGAGTTCATGTTCTTAGTTTGTCTGTTTACTTAATAAGATCCACAAGCCCTCAAATGCGGCATCTTTGCGTTACTCACTATTCAAGAGGTTGTCTCTTCTTTACTTGCCCCAACACAACAAAGTTTTCTAGGCATATTATAATGCGACGTACTAGTGAGCCCTCTAATTGTTGATTTCCTTTTAGTTTACCTGATCTCCTTTTAGTTTACCAGCAGATCCGAAACTTTGTCTCTACTGGGAACTGGAAAAAAAATGACGAACGTAGATCAATTGGAGATCAATTGGTAAGGTTCCCATCAGGATCGAGTCCTCATTGAGTCCTCAGCTCGGTACTGGTGCTCGCATTTTTCGTATTTTTCGAGATTTATTAAAGGATTTAACCGACGCTATTCTCTCAATGATAGACGACGTGACCTTCCACGGTGAGGCACCAATGATAACTTCGTGGCTAAATTTTTCGAAGGTGCTCATAGGGGTTGCGTGCATGTTCGTAGAGGCGAACGTGTGTGTATGTGAGCATATGTACTGTCTGATTCGCAAAAAGAAAAAAAAAGAATCTAAAGCATATGTACTCAGATTCTTCCGCATCAATCAAAAATCAAAAAAAAGAAAAAAAGAAGGGGAAAAAACAGATTGAGTAAGAATCTCCTCAGTTCAGGTCTCCAAATTGTTCTTCCACATTGTAACTTCAGAAGAACGAAAGTATTTTTAAATCATCGGAGAACTGTCTATCCATCATAGCAAGCAAATCCAAAACCAAGCCAATGCTGAACAAAGAGACATAACATGATAAAAAAAAAAGTTGTCTGTAGCAGAATGAAATAGCCTGAATTTTGTCTTATGGGGATGGTAGGCCAATAAGATGCATAGTTTAGGAGAAACATTACAATCTAAAGCAACAAAGGGGTGTGAAAAACGTGAGACCAATACCAACTTTATCTGGTACGAATTCTCAGAAGCAAAACTGCATTTTAAGCTGAAAGGTCGTATCATCACTGCCAACTCAATCACACAGAAGCCAACCTGGCTAGTTGCTTGATTAGCATCCAAGATTGCTGAACGTGAAAAGAGAGAAACAGCAAAGAAAAAAGGGGGATGGAGACCCCTGGTTGCTCAGTGATGGCAATAAGGTTAATTGGTTCGATTCTGCCAGCAAGCATCCTCAAATGTCTTCAGAAGAGGGAGCTTGTTTGTCCTCATGGCAACAACACCATCCAATGTAAAAACAAATGTAAACAAAAGAAACAAAAAAAAAACATTTGAAGAGAGTGACCAAGATTGAAAGAGAATTCAGAATTCATATGGCTCAGTCCAGTAATCAGGAGGATAGCCGGCATATGGATCAATCTCAATATTTAGAGAGAGATGACTATGACTATAGCCCTTGGTAAATTTACCGAGTTGTCTGAGTCAAATCTGATCCAATTGGCCATCATGAACATGCAAATGGGCAGCAAAAAGTTAAGTTGTGATGGGCCTCCTATTCCACAACCATGGTGATATCAAATGCCATGATCCAACAACAACACAGTAATATAATAATCTGTAAATGTTGCTCCTACAAAAAGAAAATGGACTAGAAAAACAATCATTTACATTGAACATGCATGTGTGCCAGATTAAAGTATTATCAGCACCCTTATGAAGGAGTCAGACAGGGATAACTGTATTTTACTTGTGTTATCATCATCCACATCAACAGATCAATGGCATAAAAAGTGCAAGTTCATGGACTATATCAGATCTTCCTATTCAATATGAAAGAACTATCATGGTAAACCGTAATAATCAAGATTGGGCACTTTCACCTTCAAAGTTTCACATCATTTAGATCCCACAAAACACATGGGGATATGATCAATTTTACATGAGAATGTACGTAGCCTTTCCAGGATTGGATTGGCACCAACAACACCACCAATCAGGATATAACCACACATCAGGAGAATTGCATGTTGCGTTCAAGCCATTATACCGAGAGGAACGAAATCATCCTCCAGAATTGGTAATGGACGCATCTTACAAAAGGAATAAATACAAACCTTACTAAAGATGATAAAGTTATAAAGGCATTAGTGGACTGTGAGATTTGAGTTCAGACAGCCAAGGGTTTGGTCTTCAACGACTACCACAAAGTAGCCGTATCAGAAACTATCCAAAACACAATTGTTCATCACCACTCAAAATATCTGGTCAACTATTGCATCAGGAAGTAAAAAACGACATAAATTAAATAAACTAAAGGTTGAGTTGAGATTTCAGAGCTCAGACAGCCAAGGGTTTGGTCGTCAAATACTAAAAGGCAGTATCAGAAACTCTAGTCCACAAGAAGTGCTCATCACTGCTCCAATCTCAAATCAACAAATGTAACCACAGAATTAAAAAAAATACAAATCTAGTCCGTGATGCAACTCAGAGAGAATAACACAAGGGCTAGTAGCCTCAGGCTTTCAGACACATTAGGGATGGGGCATGTATTTGCACTGAA
>NC_028453.1:37777500-37786849 GCF_000263155.2 Setaria italica
ATAGCACAGGCTAACTTGGTGAATAAGCCTGTGCTATTTGTTGGACTAAATTCCCTAGGTTTCCAGGTTTCAGAAAGCTGAAATGTTGATTTTTGTTGCAAAGAAAACTAGGTCCACAGTTTTCACTGAAGTAGACAATATCGTGCTGTTATTTAACTCCCATCTCACAGTAAAAAAGAGACGAAGCTGATGACAACACACACTTTCCGAGTTTTTCAGCCTCTGCGCAAATCAGAAATCACTTGCGCGAGGATAGTTAAACTCGGCACAAAACTCAGCATCATTGTTGCAACAGAAGATCAATGAAACTATGAGATTATACTAACAAATGCATTTAGACATATAAAGATGAAACTAAACTATAGTAGCGTACAGGTGAAGATTCTTTTGCCACGGTATATTCCGGATCAATTTCCAGCTTGTCCCAAAAGGTCATGCTGGTCGGCGTGCCACTCTACAAATGCGGCTAAAAGAAATCAAAATCATCAATGCCATTGTAGGCTCCTGCACCATCAGCGTCGTAGTTGTAACCATGATCGAATGTTTCGCCATCCGCATTGTCCTGCTCATACTGTGCGTCGAAGTCCATCTCGTCTTTCTTATTTGCATCGCCATCTTCATATTTAGTCTGCTTGCAAAATCGATCACCATCGAGTCACAAAAATGTAGCATAATATGCAAGACAGTATGAGCAGTTAAGTTAGATTCTCAAAATAAAAGCAGCAGCACAGCCAAGAATTATAATTCATTCAACTCGCAAATACTTTATTAATTCTACATGACAATAGTATCTTATAATATAATATAAATATGAATAAACAGAAATACCTTGTATAGTTCGCCAACAGCTCCCTCACTAACCTTTGAACCAAGTCCCTGTGGAAGGGACATTAAATATTAAATTTCAGCTGGTTTACAAACGAAGTTCA
Source organism: Setaria italica (assembly GCF_000263155.2). Classification (NCBI taxonomy): domain Eukaryota; kingdom Viridiplantae; phylum Streptophyta; class Magnoliopsida; order Poales; family Poaceae; genus Setaria; species Setaria italica. Next base: position 37,778,430 of record NC_028453.1, read on the forward strand.
AAAAGCAATTACAGTGCCCATAGGACAATTATTTCAGGTGTATGTGACAGCACAAGTAATCTACCTTTCGTTTCAGCATGTTGAATGTTGCTTCTGCTGGTGTTTCAGCAGGTGTTGAGCTCTTGATGTCCTCATTACGCTTTCGTTTCTATGTTTGAAACATCCACGAATAATCATACCACCCAACATAAAATGGTAAACAAATGTGTAATGAACACATGAAGTTTGATTGCACAAAATCATTTCTTACTTTCTTCTTCCCCTCTTCCACAACAACACCTCTAGCTGCCAATTCAGCTGCCAAAGCTTCCTTTGCTGCTTGTTCCTGTAAAACCAAACGGCAGGCAGTAGCATCCTCAGTCAAGATGAGATACCGTGTTACATTGATGGAGTCATCGCTACCTCAAGGTACTCTTTGTTCATTTCCTCCCAGATAATCTTTTTATATTGCGTTTCTTCCTCATTGTGAAGGTACCAATCAACCTACAAAACTCGTAGCATTACAGCAAATTACAAAAGCTTGCTTGGTCATCACCCCACATCTAACTACTGGTGCCATAGAATAAATCCTCAAAAAAAATATGATAAAATTCACTGTGAAAGTACCTCTACATCGTCAATATCAGAAAGGCTTTCCGGATCAGCATCGCCTTCACAATTTTCACCTAAGTATGCAAGATAGCATTCAGCTTTCCGAAACAATCAACATAACATGGAACTGAAACAGGAAAACTGAAAGTATCGATAAGTATGATGGTTCAGGAAGTAAAAAAACCTCCCCCTTCAGGATCCTTGGACACCTCGGAGTCATTTGTGAGTTCCCCGGATGCAACTGTTGAAGATTTATCTTCTCTTACACCCTGTTCGAAGTGAGCTCCCAGAGCACAGAAAAAGGGGGGGAAATAAGGACACGAGTTCCAACACAAAAAATGTGATGGAAGAAATAGCATGTAACAATTACCTTTCTTGGGTTCTCAACATCAGAATTCTGTGTGTCACAAAGAGATTCTTCCAATGCTGCCTCCTTAACTGCAACAGCTTCTTCAGCCCTTTTAGCAGCTTCAAGTCTTTGCTTTTCAGCTCGTTGGAATGCTGGAGGGTTAGCACCACCTTCTAGTCCACCCGACAGTTTAGTGAACTGGGAAATAATACGAAATGTCAAAAGCAAATGAAATCTGCAAGTCAATGAGCTATGCGCATAGTAGATGTGATTTACCTTATTGTAGCATTTTTCACAAAGTCCATGAGCAAAATGCTCAAAACCTTCTTTACCCTTGTGCTTGCAAAGAATTTCTCCAGACTTGAGTGAACGTTTTGAAACAGGCTCTTGATTATATTCATCAGCTGTTGCCAGAAATTCTTCAATCTAACAAAGGGGCATGAAGATATAGGCATACTCACATCTTAAGAGAACTGTTTAAGAACATGTTGCTTAACATGCATTAAGAATGACAAAATCAAGCAATGTATTTTGATAGGGGATGTCTTAATATTGCTTGCTAAGGTTCATACTTGTTTATTACACCATGATGCGGGTTGCAAATCAATAAGTGAACAGTTTTCTCTAGAAGGTAGCAGGACAATGAATACCGATCCAAGAGCATTGCAATGCAATTGCATTTGTTTTAGTTCAAACTGATAAAAAGTGTTTCTGAAAGTGAACTAGCTAGGTACTGCTAACTTTGTGCGAACAGGACTAGAATCGCCAAACTAAAGTTATGAATTAACCTTTCTTAAAATATAAATTTATACGAACAAACTAAAACCACATGACAAATTTAGGTTGCTTGCAGTTACTGGCATAGAAAGGACTGGTATCACCTTTTTCTGGGTCCGAGCTTTTTTTTTCCAAAAATGGAATTTTAAACCATTATCATGAGCTGACAGTTCCTTATGCTATAGAAAAGCAGCTTACAAACAAATGACTCTTTTTATATGAGAACATCACCACATGAGTTACTGTCAACCATTCACATGCGCACTGTGCCAATAATAAATTGTATAACCAAAAAGGAATTTCAACTGAGTGTTATAAACTATTGGTTCATCAAATTTGGAAATTTCATGGAAGAAAGAAGCATACCGTTAAGCTGCCAGAATCTGTACTTTCGAACTCTATCAATCGCTTAGTTAGAGTGGCTTCACAGACATGCACAACAGCAACCTGAGAAACATACAATAGAATCGACACCGTCACTACAATGTTCAGCCATATGCCTATGTCCTACACACAGAAATATGCACAGGCATACATAAAAAAAACAAATGTAAGTTGGCAAAGGAGAACAATAGTATAAATTATCAAATAAGTTCAAGATATTTCATGAGCATCAGGACATACAACATCTGCCTTGGTGTAATTGTACCCATGAGACAGTGCAGCAATGTATAATGCTGCACCACATAATCCACTTGGCTTCCTCCCAGTCTGCAAGAGAGGGTAAAGGTGGTAAGCTTATTCAGCCTTGTGAAAGAAGATAAGAGAAACATAGGAAGGAACGCCTGCCTGCATCCAGTCTCGCTTCATGCTAGCTACAATGCGTAAAGCTGTGTCTGAGACAGCATTATCCCTCCTCCCCAACAAACCTAAAATAAACCAATATATTGTAACAAAACCTGAATAATCAGACCCAAGAACATAAATAAAGGAACTAATTCTGGTCAATCCTAGAAGCAAGACCCACAAGGACCTCGTCAATTGCAGCATACATGTCGAATACCATAGACATAACCCATATGGCATGTAATTTGCAACATTTGCACAAAAAACAAAACCACTCTACAAATTTTTCCATGGCGCAATTTTCGGTTAGCCATGAGGTGAGGTTAGTTCAGTCTCAAATTGCACTGAATGGATTAGCCAAACAAATAGAGGCAATATTTTAATTTGCATACAACCTCTCCAGTGCCAATTTGATAGTCCACCGGGTGATCCAACAGTTCACTTTAAAAAAAAGTGTGAACCCACAAAGCAATGATTTCTTTTTTATTTTGGTACCAATAGCGTTCTACTATTATTTAGTATAAAAATAGACCCAGGTTGGAATCTTGACGGGTTACTTGCACTAAATAACCAAATAAAGCCTAGAACGCACAAGAAAGATTATCAACATTGAGTAATATTATATACATATTAAGGGCAAATGTAGCTTTTGTGAGTATTGGAGCTGAAATACATGCTATGTGACAATCTTCTGCAGAGTTTCAAGATTAAAATACTTTAATGGGCAAGCCATGATTGACCAGGCAAAATGAGGCTGCTCCCAAGTCCCAACCATCAACAAACCTGGACACTGACAGTATCTTAGAATATTTGTGCATACCTCAACCCTTTGAACAATTGCTCATACTACATACACAAGAGCAAATGAACGAAATATACAATGCAACAGAATATGTCATCAGCTTACGTTCTGTAAAACGATGGATGAAAAGGCTGGGATCTATAAGCTTTTGAACAACTGGATGATCTGCAAGTAGCAAAACTTGGCAGAGCTGGAGAAAAACAGCACCTAGGACATAACTGAAACAAACAAAATACAGGTGAGCCCCTTCATTGAGTCATAGTAGATAAAGGATCAAATAGTTGGGATACTAACACACTGATTTGCAGATAGTCAGAGAAATCGATAAGAAGATAAGCTTTCTTACTTTGCCTGGCAAGAAAAGTAGGTAAACTGAACATTAGTACTATAATAGAGCTTGCTGAAACAAAAATAAAAGGAACCAGAATATACTTTGCAAAACATACCACTAAAAGCATGATTAATCATGAGCACGGTATTTTCATATTTTGATGATTAAGAAAGAAATATATACCTATTATTAAAGTGAGCAACACTTCTGCCCACTTCTTTGGTTTGGTCCAACTTAATCTCATTGATAGGTGGGCCTAATGCTTAATTTGTTACTATAATCGTCATTGACAGGTGGGGTCCAAAATTTACTCCGTTTACTTCATGAGCGAACCGTCCGCACAGGACTCCACCTGTCAATGAGATCCGCGAGACTAAACGCCACCCTCGCCAGCCGGACAGGGGCGCGACGGTGTTGCCCGGCCAGATCTGCTCGGGCGGCAGAGGCGGCGGCGCTATGGCCGCATGCCACCGCTGCAGCAGCCACAGGGGGCGAGCCGCCTCCAGCGTGGCCCCGTAGGCGGCGGCGGGGGCTGCGGGGCAGAGGTCCGTGCCCACCTCGGAAACTTCTAGAAGCCAAGCCAAGCCACCACCTTTCTTCCTTCCGTTGTTTCTCTCAATCCTTCTCTCCCTCCGTGCCAGCCGGACAGGGGCGCGACAGTGGCGGACCCCGCTGCTGCCTACCCGCCATAGCCCCAACTACTTCTCCTTTGCCGCCTCCCCCATCTTTCTCACCCTATCCCCGCCGCAATCCGGCTACCCCGGCCGCTGCCGCCCACTCGGCATCCGGCGTGCAACCCACCCCCGCTGCTGCCTACCCGCCAGAGCCGCATCTCTTTCTCCTTTGCCGCCTCCTCCATCTTTCTCACCCTATCCCCGCCGCACTCCGGCTGCCCCCGCCGACCGAAAGAACTACGGTTTGAAAAATTTGGGTGAACTAGCGGCTGTTTTGGTTCTGCAGCTGCTCTGTTCGACACAAGGCGCAAGTAGCGGACTGCGGCTCTGAATAGTATCTTCTGGTGCCACATATTTTTCTGTCAACAAAAGCTCCCTCGTCGAATTTCTCGCTTTCCACTATTTAGATTTCTAGTTCTGCTCTTGGAGCTTGATCTGGCAGCTCTGCTCTGTGCCTTTGCTCGATAGCTCTTGAAGCTTCACTTCTGAACGCAGGCCATCAGCAGTGCGCCGGCTTTAGTGTTGTTTCTGTCAGTTGGCACTAGCTGCAGGTCGGCTTGGTTTTGCTAGAGCTCTATTTCTCTGCCCAACAGGTAATACGGTGCAGTGACAGGAGGAGCATCAGCGCCTGCAGTTTTTGCTCTTGGGCACAGGTATTGTTTTGGTGCAGTGCAGGCACGCAGCAGCAGCTCAAGCCTCTGTTTCTTCTCTCAGGTGAACAGCGACAGCAGCATTTCAATCAGGTTTGCACTATGCTTTTGGTGGGTTTCATTGCTTTCGGTGGGTTTCAGTGTTAAAGTCACGTGCTTTCTTAGGTCTATTTACATTTTTTACTAACTCATTGCTTTTAGTTCAGTAACATGAAGTTTCATTTCAAGTTACTTCATGTGTTCAATTCAGGTCTACAGAAATTAGCTCATCTCAACCTGGAGGGCTATGCAGTCACTGCAGTTTGTTTGGAGGTTATATCAGGTTTTGTGTCTTCTGGGCCTACTGTGCCATCAATTGTCACTTCTGCAAAAAAATATCTTATATTTAATCTCTTTGCCCGTGGAAATAGTGCCCATTGCCACTAATTATCTACAATTGTCATAACATATGTTATGATAAGAGAATGATTTAGGATCTGATTAAGAGTTCTTGTTTTAATACACAACACGAATGTTCCCAAGTGTCAGACAAAGATAACCTGATAATACTTTTCAGCTACTATATAGTATATACAGCATGAAAGGAACAAAAAAAATTTATTTCTTTTGTTGCTGAGGTGTGGTGAACACAATATCATTCTATTCTTAATTTCAAAAGAAAATAGTTGACTGGAGGCAGCATTTTTTTGACCAAGTTTTACTTCTTTATGAATTTATTTAGTCCCGTTTCTCTTCCCTATGTGTACACATCTAGCTATGGACTCTACAGTAGTATTCATTTAGATTGTTGCATGAACCACTTCAAGTCAACCACTTGGATACTAAAACTTCACTAACAGACTAAAAAATCATTCTATTGCAGGACTGGCCTTTATTGGTCTTGCTGAATTTAAGTCGGTGTGGCACATGCAACGACAGCTGTGAGAACTTGGAAGGTAAACACGATGCAGATTACAAAACTTTTGGCAAACTCAATTATCTGTTTTGTTTTTCTTGACCGTATTCATAATTAAAATTGTAACGAGCTAGACTACTAAGCACGCCCATAGATGATGATATTACTCATGCTTCATGGAGCCTTTATTAGGCAATAGAAACAAAAAAGTAAAAAAGGTCTAACAAATCCTGGCTGCTAAGAACTCAGCAGTAGAAAATTTAGTAAATCGTAACCTTAGGTTCCAATGATAGGGCATTCTTTAAAAACTGTACAATAAATATGCAGGGAACATGTACATTTTGCTTACTTGGAGGAATGCATCACATATTAACAAAGCCTCTTGAATGGGTTTGAGATGCATTTATGTGGCCTGGAAAAGCTTACTTTGTGTTATAATTTGGGCATTTAAAATGTTGTAATCCTTATGGACCGCTGAGATGAAGCTTCTGAAGGTTAAGTGTTTATTTTTCTAATGGATATAATTGAAGTAAAACCTGTATTAGCTTTTTGAAAAACAGAAGGGGAGATAATATAACATTAACTACTAGTAGTCCCATCAAAAGTAGCCAGGGTGGAAACAAATTGCAGAACAAATGGCCATATTTGATCAGAAGTTAGCAGACTACACAAAAATATTTCTGAAGTTTCATTAAGTAACTGGCCAGTGGTAGCATACCGGCAGGCAATGTAAAGGCAAGCAGCTGCAACATGGGTTGTTCTACGCCCCCTTGTAAAATTACGGTCAATAGCTAGCTGCACTTCAAAAAGAAGCAGCATCAAAATCATGATGGTGCATTCCATTTAAACAACATGACTATTGACTTATAATAGAAATATAGACCAATATAGACCTTATAGAAGCAATAAGCCTTGCTAATGATAGTTTCTCCACCGCTGACATGTAAGTTATTGACGATCTGACTAATCTCATCCTTCCCTGTAAAATAAAGTATAAAAATTAGTTCACAGAGTAGCACGAAAAGTAAAATAAATAAAAGCCCAAAGATTAATACCTTTCTCTAAGGTTCTTTCACGGGACATTGAATAGTGAGAACCAATGCTTGCCAGAATACTTCCAGCCAAGCGGCTCTGTATAGCCCCCAAAACATTTTAATCTGAGCAATGGGTAAATGGAAAAGAAAAGCCCAAATATTACAAAGCATGGAGGCAAAACCCACCGTCCCTGAGGGATCTTTAACAAAAGTAGGCTCGTCAGTGTATATTTCCTCATCAAGAACCTTTCCACATGTACCGCAGCATCTGATCATCAAACATGTCAGTTAACGTATCAACAAACAAGCACAAGAGCACCAATTGCTTTGTGAAAATCTAATGGTTAACCATTAACAGAGCAGTAAATAAGGCCATGTTCATAAGAATCATACTGACTGGTTTTGCATCACATCCCACTAGAATAATATAGAAAGAACAGGGAGATCTCACATGTATCCTTTGTCGGGGTCCTTTATTGAGGGGCAGTAATCAGCACAGTGAGTACAATAAACCATTGCTGAAGGAACTAGCCTTGGATGATCAGGTCATATCAACCTGTGAAATTTTGAACGAAATTCCCATTCAGTTCCAAGCCTAAATGAAAACTCCTTCATATTCATTCTAAATATATGCAGGTTGGAAAAAAATGTTGTTGGAGAAGAAACGGTCATAGCAAAATGTTTTATTTTTACAGTTTACTCATTGCATTTCTTCCTTCCTAATAGAAAGACCCTTGTGCGCTCAAATTCTCGACAGCACTCACAAATCAAACGCCGCAAGAAGCACTTACAGAAGCACATCTTACCTTGATGACCAAACTGGGGAGCAGAGCAGGCGCAGGAGACGCGGCCTGGCCGCTCCTCTCTGCGCCTTTGTGCAGACCACAATCCTCGCGGATAGCGCACGAGGCGCGCCGTCCGCATGTCAAAGCAGATTAGCCGCAAGTGAGCAACCGGGAGAGGAGACAAGCACCGGCGTCGACTTCAAGGAGGAAGAGGGTGGCGGCTGGTGGTGATTACGGTAACCGCCGGGAGGTCGCGTGGCCGCGACGCGTCACGCCGTCGAACGTCGCCGCGGCGAACCGACACTCGGGTGCTGTGCCGGCGCGCTTGGAGGCTGGAGCTCGAGCTGTCGAGTTGGAGGACGGCTGCGGCGCGGCTGGAGCCTGGAGGGCGTCAGGGTCGGGAGGATGCGGAGGTTTTGGATCTTTTTCCCCCAAAACCTAGTAGTCCCGCACGCGATTTGAAGAGGGGGAGATCCCAATGGCGCTGAACGCGCGAGTCCCGTAGAGAGGGATCCAAGAAGAGAGAGGAGGATATGCAATGCGGCGATGGGGATAGGGCGACTCACCGAAGCGCGGTGGCACCGCCTGTGCTGTGTGTTGGAGGCGGGTCGAGTAGGGTGGCCAGCAGTGGACGGAGAAGGCCGGCAAAGAGTCACCAGAGGCTGGCGGCGGCGTGCGAGCGATCGGTGAAGGCAGTGGGCAGTGAAGGCAGCAAGTGTGTACCGCCTAGAGCTCGCTTATAAGAC
>NC_028453.1:37788334-37817962 GCF_000263155.2 Setaria italica
ACAGCGCAGGCAGCGCCATCGCTCTTCGGTGAGTCGCCCTATCCCGACCTCGTCACCGCATTGCATATCCTCCTTTCTTCTCGGATCTCTCTCTACGAGACTCGCGCGCTCAACACCATTGGGTTCTCCCCCTCTTCAAATCGCGTGCAGGACAACTAGGTTTTGGGGGGAAAAGGTCCAAAACCTCCGCATCCTCCCGACCCCGACCGTCCCGACGCCCTCCAGGCTCCAGCCGCGCCGCAGCCGTCCTCCAGCTCGAGCTCTAGCCTCCAGACGTGCCGGCACAGCACCCGAGTGCCGGTCCGCCACCGCTTGACCTAGACGCGGCGAGCCGGCGATGTCTGACGCCGTGACGCGTCGCGGCCGTGCGACCCCCTGGCGGTTACCGTAACGGGATCACCACCAGCCACCACCCTCTTCCTCCATGAAATCGTCACCGTCACCGGTGCTTGTCTCCTCTCCCAGTTGCCCGCTTGCGGCTAATCCGCTTCAACAGGCGGACGGCGCTCCTCGTCCGCTACCCACGAGGATTGTGGTCCGCACGAAGGCGCAGAGGTAAGATGTGCTTCTGTAAGTGCAGCGTCTGATTTGTGAGTGCTGCCGAGAATTTGAGCGCACAAGGATCTTTCTACTAGGAAGGAAAAAATGCAATGAGTAAACTGGAAAAAAAAAACATTTTGCTATGACCGTTTCTTCTCCGACGATATATTTTTCCAACCTGCATATATTTAGCATGAATATGAAGGATTTTCATTTAGGCTTTGGAACGGGAAATTCATTCAGAATTTTACCTTAGCACCAGATCGGGAAGGGGAAAGTGGCCGGCGTGCAGAGGAGGTGGAGGAGGGGCGCCGCCGGCTTGATTTCGTGGCCGCCGGCTCGAGGGGAGGCGGAGGAGGGGTGTCGCCGCCGGCTTCAGGGGCGCCGCAGCCAGCTTCAGGGGCGCCGCCGCCAGCTTCAGGGGAGGTGGACGAGGGGCGCCGCTGCTCGATTCGGTGGGTGGAGCGCCGCCGCCGGCTTGAGGGAGGCAGAGGAGGGGCGCCGCCGCCGGAGGACGGGTGCGGCGGAACCCTAGCGGCAGGCGTCGGCCGGGGAGCGAGACGAGGCGTCGGGCGGGAAGCGAGAGGAGGCGGGCGGAAGAAAAGAACAACCGGCACGCGCATAAGCGGTGGCAACGCGGGTAACAGGGCCTGATTGGTAGAGCACCGATCTTACCCTAGTGGTGCTTAGAGCAACTCTAAGAGAGTGCTAATCTTACTCTAATATCTTTTTTTAGAAAAAAGAAAGAAAAAATGAACTCCAACAATCTACCTAAACCTTCCCCAATTTTTTTAGCAACGTTAAAAAACAGCCTGCCACCGCGTATATTTTAGCGTTGGCGTTCCTCCCCCAATCCTGATTCCCGCACGCTCACGCGTCCCTTCCGATGGACCCAATACGATGACGTGGCCTGTGTTCAAAATATTGGGGGCTATTTATTAGCGATCTGCTGTGGACTGATATATTTTTGGGGAAAATTTTTTTAGGAGAACCCCCAATACATAGTTTTGGGGAAGAATTTTTTAGGATACTCTTGGAGTTGCTCTTACCCTACCAAAATTAGGGTAGGCAAAACATGGGCATGCCAAAACCTGGCAAATTTTTTTTTATCCAAAATGTGATAGCAAAAATTTTGACCCCAATTTGTTTGATGCCAAAATACAAATGTCAATGTCCATAATTCACACCACATATATTTTTAGAACATGCAACTTGCATAACAAAAGTTCACTAATGATAATATATCTACATATGATGTAAAATGATAATATATCTACATATGATGTAAAGAAGTTCATCAAATCGAGGCATCTTCATCTAAGATCAACACAAAATAATGAACCTTGTGCTACAGTACTAGTGTACTATTCTAACACTATTTCCCTGACTACCTAAAACAGTTCTACGTAGCACAGGTTACAGCAGCATGCTCATGACAATCTACTACACTTCCAAAATAGCACAAGCAAGTGCATCAATATGTGTCCACCTAGAGGAAAGAGCACATCCAAAATACCATAAGCTTCAGCATCCAAATTTACACAGGGCTGCCATACTGCTAAAATTCCACAAGCTTCAGCATCCGTATTCACATAGCTGAGTCCAAAATACCATAACCTTCAGTATCCTTATTCACACGGAGCTACCATGCAGTCCAAACTACCACAAGCTTCGGCATCCAGATTCACACAGAGCTACCATATTCACCTTCATACACCACTGGTACTATACTTGGCACCTAAGTAATCAGTGACCCAAGTTCCAAATGACTGATCAGATGCAGCATTCAAGTAGTTGCGCAAGTACACCTGCTCCGGCTTGGAAAGGAAGGATGCAATATCAATCTTATCACGTGGTGGGAAAGGTATATCCTCAGTATGCTTCCAAAGATTGGCATAAGGATCTGAAGGTGCAGCAATGGATTTGGCAAGCATGACAATACTTCCTGCAATTGGATCATTCTCTAAAGCTTTAGCATGTTTTGGTTTGTCCTTTCGATGCTTCTTCATAGGCGATTTCATGTTTTTGCGCTTCATACCAGAACTGAAGCCTACAGCTTCTGGACTGCTGTGGGCAATAGTGTCTTCGACTGGTGGACTGCTATGAGCAATAGTTTCTACGACTGCTGGACTACTACGAGCAATAGTGTCAGAATCATTCTCAATATGTTCAGCACCTGATTCAGACTTATCATCTTCAACATCCAAAGTGTTCTGGTCAACAGCTAAAGATCCATTAGCTTGTGCAGATTCTCCAAACAGCTCTTCCATGTGATGGAAGAGTTTGATAGGCTGAGTAAGATAGTTGTATTTTCCTGTTTGCAACAAATGTTAAGTAGTGAGTCCAACAGTGCCTTCAAGAACTATATTAATCATGTACATAGTTTTTCACTGAAGAGAATATATACTAACATCTAACTAATTAGTGCACAAGCTAGAGACTTATGTACATGATATAGTGCTTATTGTCAGCATAAGGTATGCAATGGATAAACTTACCCCAAGCTTAGAAGGTGATTTCTCTGAGTAGGGAAGATTGAACTTTCTTGATGCTGCATCAAAACCATTGCCATTTTTAGCCATAGCATGGCTTATCCAATTCCATTTCTCCTTGAATGCCCTGAAGTGACGATAAACTTGGTGTCTGGTAGCTCCGATTCCAAATCTAGTATTTAACGCTTCTGCACACAGACGGTGGTGGTGTTGCTTCCACCTAAAGGTAGCAGGTTTGTCCTTTTGGTAGTCAACGTACCACTGAAGCATGAACTCAGTGGTGTCATCAGTCCATGTTATGTACTTCTCACAATATATAACGTCAGTACTCCCAATTTTGTTTTGCTTACCCATGCTATAAACGAAGGATAACAATAAGTAACCATTATTTAAATATAAAACATACGATATACTAGTTGCAGAGAAAGAAAGTTACTGCATTTAGCAAAGTAATCATATTGTTTACTTACATAAGCACAAGTGCATTACTACAGTACACAAAATGAGTACACAGCTACAAAAGTACACATACAGACCCAATATTAATAGTCCAAACCAACCCAAAAGACACCAGCTGCACCTAGCACTAACTAATTGTCAACGGTAATATTACTATTAAGTCTATCACTCCACATCTGCTGGGAAATTGAATCACACTTGGCAGCCCACTCACGTACATCAGCCTCTTGATCAGAGATACAATTCTCACTCCTCGGTAGATGGTCATACCAAGTTGGCTCATCATATATGAACTCATCAGTGTCGTCATCCAACATCCAATTATGAAGGGCGCAACAGGCAATGACCACCTTGGGCTGTGACTTTAGGGGTATGAATGGCTTGTTACTAAGAATCTTGAAGCGATTCTTGAGAGCGCCAAATGCCTGCTCAACTGTTGTCCTAAGTTGGGAATGGCGATGATTGAAAAGCTCTTTTGGACATTTCGAGTCATGGGCTATACGAATTTTAAAAATCCATTAATACCTTCAGGGATTTTGATTCCATTTGGACAAGATAGGGCATCATGCAACACGAGAGAGTCATGAGCAAACCCCTCCCACCCTGCTAGGACATAAGTGAAGTGCAGATCAAAGTCGACAACGGTTAGGACATTTTGTGTGGGATATGACTTGCGGCCCCTAAACCTATCCACAAATTTAGCAGGCACACATGCCCTGATGTGAGTGCCATCTAGTGCCCCTATACATCCCTATGTGAAAAGACAAAAACATATGTCAAGCATTTTTATATATAAGTGCTTAATAATATGTCAATGCACTACTGACAGTTACCTCAAAATATGGATAAAATCTGTTCGGGCTGTTGGTGATCTTAGGATGTGTGGATGTTGATCTAACATAAATTAGTTCAGGAGCTAACTTCACCAAGGCACGCAAGACGACATTAAAGTACCTACTCACTATCCATCCAGATCTCCACAATGCAATTTCAGTAGAGGAGTGTGTGTGATATTGCCCAACAATCTTCAAAAACATTGCCACTTGCTCCTCTACTGAAACATGAAATGTATCAAGTAATAGGCCCCTCTCCCTTAGCCGAAAACAAAGGTTGTAGAACACAGGGAGGGACATCCTCAGTTCACGTATACATATTCTGTCAGAGGTGTCAATCAACCTAATTAGTTCACTACTACGCCAGATATCCCTCTGCACAAGCGGAGCATACTTCACACTCTTGGCTCTACTCCTCTTATCATTTTGGTTCCTCCACCACAAGAACAACAGTAGAACAAGAAAAGCTAGGGCCTTTTGCCTCCGCATACAGTTATTAAAGAATTGATGCTGATTATTGTCCATCTATGTGTAGGCCTATATCCAACATGCACAAGCAAGAAGAAAAAAAAGATGCAAATCATATATCAATAGCCAAATAAAACAATGTTGATATGATAAATGACACATAAAGAACTACTGCACTGCATAGCCTAAATCAACAGCCAATAATTAATCATGTTTGGTAAAATAAATAACTTAAATACTATAAAGTACATCTCGCTATGTTAACCAAAGGCTTTGGGTGGTGAATTTGTTACCTAGAATGCTATGTCAAGTGGTCAGATTTTAGATAAGTAAACTAGAACTAAAATCTTGCAAAAATTGGAAATTAACTCTAGATAAAGGGCTCAAGAAGTGCTATCAATACACAGATTCAGACTGCATGACGGAATTCGTGGAGCAACAAAAAGAAACGAGTAGGTCTGAGAAAAATTAACAAATCATCAGTTGAGGCCGAAACTGCAGGCCACCGAGTTGCTCAAGTTGACGACAAACAAAAGCCCCACCCACGGCACTCCGGCGGCGGCGGCGACGCATGACGGGTAGCGCAACGGCGCCATGTCTATTTGACCAAGGACCAATTACGAGGTTGCAGAACAGCAGAATCAAGCAATTTTCCTTTTGTTTCGATCTGAAGTTCGAACGATGCAAGTATCCAAACAAATGCCGAATGCCCATGTTTAGAAAACGTACAGATTGGTGGAGGTATGCACAAAGAGATCAAAGGAGCAGGATTTCATGATTAAAATATCTTAATTTTTTGACCAACGGATCTAGGAGATGGCTACTATGCTCTCACACACTTTGCGTCAGCACGTCGATACAACAGATCTATAAACAAAAGATAAATTAGAAATTTATACCTACAAAATTGATGGAGGTTTGTAGTGGAGGAACACATGCTAGTTGGAATAGATGGATTGATTGGAGAGGATCAGAGAACCCACCAGATCAACACGGCAATCGATGAAAGGAGTCTCCTACCCCATGTGTACTTGAGGTACGGCCCCTTTAATCTGCAACAGGAACGGGTGAATGGGTGATGGTGGAACTCCGGTGTTGATGATGGCCGAGAACATGGGAACTCGGAGAGTAGCTGATGGCGGGCTGGCCGGTGGTTGCGTGAAGAGAGAAGACGGAGATGCGGAGTCGCGAAGAGGACGAGACCGCAAATTAGGAAAGGGAAATAGGGAGCGTGGCAGGAACAGCCAAAACGCGGGCCAGTTGAATGTTGCCGATGTGCCTAGAAATATCAGCACGTCGATTCTTTGGATTTGAACCAATCAAGCGCCAAAAAAATTTAGCCCTGCCCTGGCAGACTTTGGTGCCCAACCAATCAGGCCCAAAATTTCCTATTATTGTGTCCCAACAGACAAATCAAGAGCTGTTAGATAATTTGACACACTTCACATCCGCAATTACTCCCTCCGTCCTAAAAAAACAAGTCATTTTATGATTCAAAATTTGTCAAAAAACAAGTCATTATACTCAATTTGGCATGTGTGCAAGTGCATGCGGCAGTCAATTAGCACCAAATATAGCTAATAAATAGGGGCAATCAAGGTCATTTTATTTCCTTGTTACTCTGTCCTAGAATTCCTTGGGTGACTTGTTTTTCAGGACGGAGGGAGTTGTAACAACCCTAGTTTTAATTAACCTTGCTTAAGCTTGAGTAGAGTGTTTAGAAGTTAATCTAGCACTTAAATGGACTAAAATGCCCTTTAAAAGCTTAATTTTGGAGGCAATTCATAAAATTCAAATTTTATATAACAACTTTAATTTTTACCAATATAAGAGTTGTAAAATTTTTAAAGAAAAACAACTTTTATTATTTGAACTTTTTCTAACTTGAAGAGGAAGATGTTCAAAAATAGGGTTGAAATCCAATAGTAATTCAAGTCCCTATCAAAATCACAAAGTCCTGAAAGGCATAGCTGATAGAGAAGATTGAGTTCTGCTATCAAATTCTAGACCTGGTTTAAAGTTGAAGATTTTATAAAAGTTGTAGAATAAACCCTAGAGAGAAACTTTGTTAATTTGAGCTTGGACCAGTTCAAATTGGAACCTTTTCAAATTTGAGACCAAAAACAGCACCAGCTTAAATTCCAGCACAAAGCTCTAAGTCCAAGAACAGTGAATGTCGTCCATTTTGGCATGTAAATTACTACCGAATCCAAAACTAACCTGGACCTGAGCCTTTTCTAAGAGTTAGAGTGTGAAGTGTGTACTACAATATTGTCTATTTTACCTTGGTATAAATCAGAGTAGAACCATTTTAAAACTTGAGCCAAAGTTCAGCTAAACTCTCAAATACAGCTTCAATTCAAAATCTGCCAAGTCCCAGTAAACAGCGTTCCACCAAAGTTCACGTTTCTTTTTCTCTAAATCCAGCCAAGTTTTGATCCTAAAGTCTTTCTACGAGTTGTAGGGTATAGTTCAAACTAAAATTTTTGTATTGGAAAATTTCGAAGTTTGAATTTAAACCTTGGCGCAAAATCAACCCGAATCTGCACATGTGCACATGTGCTCCCTCGCGCTGCACATGTGCCCGATCTGGCGATCACGCCTGGCGCGTCGCGCCGCCGCACCGGCGCAGTGCCGCCGGCCAACCGCCGCCGCGACATGACCAGACGAGCGCTGCAACTGCCCAATCGCGCCGCAAGCTCCTATCCGCCCTCCGCTCCGCATCTCGCCCACCCTATCGCGCGTCGTTCCTTCGCCGCCTCCGCCTACCGGCTCCCGCGCTCCACCCAACTGCCGGCGAGACAAGACGAGTCGGGCTCCCTCCGCTGGCCTATGCGCGCGCGAGGCAAAACGATCCTTCACGCTCCCAATCTCGCCCGGCCATGGCCTGAGGATCGCCCGCAGCTCCACATCGCCACTCGTTAATCCGCGCAGCCGGCCAACGGCGTTCCGCCCTGCTTTCCTACCCCACTCGCTGCCCGGCTACGTCTCTACGCCCAGCAGCTTCGCCCCACCTCCCTCCAGCTTCCTGCGGCTTTAAAAGCCTTCATTGCCCCGCCGGAGAGCCCCTCCCCTAGCTTCCCCCTTCCGCCGCCACTGAGCAGAGCCGCCTCACCGTGGAGACCCCACTCTCGCGCAGCGCCGCTGCCTCTCGAGCCGCCAGTGATTCACCCACATCCCACTGCTGCTCCCCGAGCCCTCGCCGCGGCCTTCCCACCGACGAGTTCGCCGGAACGCGCAAGCCCGCCGCTGGTCTTCGTCCTCACCACCGGCAGACCGCTCCGCCGCTCCTTTCTTCACCAAATCCGCTCGAGGTGAGCTACCAGTCACGCCCAGCCCCTTATCTTTCACCGCCGCACCGCCGTTTCGCCGGAATTGGCCGGACCCGCCGCCAGCCACCGCGAGGGCCACATTGCGAGACTTGAGTTTCTTCCAGGGGCCTTCGTGTTAGATTCCAGGGGCCTATTCGTGAATGTTTGAAAACATGTAGGGTCCCTTCGTAAAACTACTTCGACTTTTCTGATTTTAATTTGAAATAAATGGTCTGAACTTTGAAAATGCATAACTAAATGTAGAAAAACTATAAAAATGCCAAACCACTTTTTTTAGAATCAGTGAGTTGTTTAGTTTCACATAAAAATACTTTTGTACATGTCACTGATGTATTTATTTCTCTAGATTTTATTTAGTGTCTAGACCTTTAAATGCTTGGTAAATCACACAAAAATGTTAAAATAGTAAAACCACCTCTGTTAGCTTTTTTACATTGAGCTTGTGCTTGTAAAAGTGTTTGTGACCCTAGTTTAGATGTTTTGTACACTGTTTTAGATTTTACTTTGGAATCTAGGGTGAAATCTTACTTTTTGCATAATAAATAGAATATGTCAGTGAAAAATGTGAAACCACTTTTTTTAGATCACATATGGAACATTATCACTAGGAAAAATAAGGGTCGCTATATGAAACTAGGTGAAACATGCTTGTCTTTTTTACAAGATTAAATCATAGAAAATATATGGAAAATAGATGTACTTCACCAAAAATCATGGAAACGATAACAAAAGACAAGCATAAGAAAATACAAAGCTTAAAGATGAGGTTAGAGGCAGTAAAAACTTCTCTGGTCTTTTAAGTTCAATTTTCCATTAGGCTAGTATTAATATGTGTGCTTTCATAGGCAGACCAGAGGAAGATGATCGATGAGCTAAGGCTAGTCCCAGTGCAAGGTTTCATTGCACTGTTTCTAAGGATGTCACATCATCCCGTGAGGTGTATTCTCATGAATGAAATAGGGAGTTTCAGTGCACAGTTTCATTTCACGATTTCATAGGATGCCCATGATATTTAATTGTGAGGCATGTGATTGGATATGGTTAGATGAAATGAAACTCTATAGCCCCCAATGCAAGTTTCAATATGTTTCATAGTCTTGGAAACAGTGTATACACAATTTTATCCTGATGAAACTCCTTCCCTGTCTCACTTCATAACTACCATGCCATGTCATCACATATGCTGATGTGTCACCGTATTTAATGTGCATGAAACCTCTATAAAACTCCTACTAGGATTAGCCTAAGGAAGCGAGTCAACCCAGTGGTCTTTGGTTCAAAAATGCGCAGAGGTAAACCGCCTCAAAGAAGAGGCTGCAGGGCTCATGAAAGACAACGAAGAGCTGCAATCATTCGTCGAACTTGTCGAGTCCATGATGACTTGATGAGTGCTTTGTGCCAGGGAAAGGGTGGGTGCCCCTCCTGACTTTGTGCCAGCGTTTGGAGGTAGACAAGGTTGGACTCTTGGAACGTTTGAATAGCATCAAGTGTACGGGGGAACTTTGTGGTAGATCTGTAACTCCTGGGAGCTGTTTGGTTCACCCGCTTTAGGCTGTAATCGGTTCACAGGGCTATCTGTTACCGTTGTTTCTAGTTTGGTTGGACTGCTCCGCAACTAATTGCAGCGTGAATGGAAACAGGCCCGTAGAAACTTGATACCGCTCCGCACCCGGTGTTATCCGATCCCATTATTTTTCTCGCCTTCGCTCGACTGCTCTCCCGCGAGACGCGTCCCACTCGCTCTAACGTGTCTTTGATTCAGTAACAGGCGGTCAGCCACGTAATCGTGTGACGACTCAGCGGATAATTTGTACAATAGGTTGGTGGTCTGCCACATAATCCTAAGACGACTTAGCAGGTAACCAGTACAATGGGTTTATTGTCATCTAATAGGCAGTCTGACACATAATCTTGAGAATTGTTGTTATCTGATCGACGGTCTGACATGTAATTTTGAGACGACTCAACATAACCCGTACAATGAGTTGTCATCTAATAGGCGGTCTGACATGTAATCTTGATACAACTTAATGGATTTAAATGACTCAACAAATAACCTGTATAATAGGTTGTCTTATAAGTTGTCTGGTCAAGCTATATAATTCCTTAATTTGTGCATATGAAAAAAAAGAAAAATTATGAGTTACATGGTAACAGCAACTCGTACAATTATTGTTGAGTTGTCTCATAGTTCTAAAATTTAGTTCATGAGATGGTTGTTTAACCCTTTTCTCTCTCATCGCTCTGTCTCCTCCACATAATCGAAAATTCTACGAGGCATTGCATGAGACAGTCCATAAAATTGTTGACGTGTAGCAACATACTCGCAACGAGCGTAACCCTCGTGTTTAGTTGCCACTATGAGTTTGAAACCCTGAACAGACCGCCTGTGTTAAGCCGGAGGAAGGAGAGGATGAGGCCAAGTCATCATGCCCCTTATGCCCTGAGCGACACACGTGCTACAATGGGCGGGATAAAGGGTCGCGATCTCGCGAGAGTGAGCTAACTCAAAAAAACCCGTCCTCAGTTCGGATTGCAGGCTCTGCATGAAGCAGGAATCGCTGGATAGGGACCAGATTCAACGCGCTACGATTCCGGATTTACGAGCAATCAGGCGTCAACCGCCCAACCTTTTTTTGTTATAGACAGAGCAACCAACCGTCCCTCGCCGCAACGCAAATGGCAGCGCTCAAGCTCCTCGCCGTCTCCGCCGTCGTGGCTGCTCAGTCCACCGCAGGTGTGCTGGGGAGGGCAGTGAAGGCACCGCCATCGCCGCGACCGAACACGCAGGGGAGCCCGCGCGTGTCATGGCCCCCGCCGATACACCGACGTCTTCTCGCCGTACTGTCGCCGCGGGCGCCGGCCACCGTGTCCTCAGCGCGACGTCCGTCGTGCTTTTAGCCTCCGTCCGACGCAGCCGCTGCCGGCACGACGGCGTCGTCGTCACCGGCACAGCGAGCGGACACCACGTCGGACGCCGCCATCGTGGTATCGTCGGCGCGGCGGGCAGCCATTGCGTCCTCCGGCACCGTCAGCGCCAGACCACAACCACGTCTCTAACGTTACATACTTGGCAGTTCCTCCCGCTCCAAGTCGCTAGTGTGCACTTGTCTTCACGCACAATGCTGTTGCCACGTTCATTAGTTCCAATTTCTTTTGTTAGCCCAGAATGTAAACAATGCACCGGACTTATCGTTGTTCAAATAAATCTTTTTTTTCATTTGCTGTTAACTGTGAAGATTTGAGTAGAGAGAAAAAAATAAACACAGGCGTTCAAGTTCTTCTCGTCGTAAGGTTTTTTATCTGGTTTCTCCTAAGAACATGGACCAACTGTTTATTTTTGTTTTCTTCTAATAAAACTCGCAGAAAAGATTTTTACCGTCCTTAAAATAGTACAGATGTTCTTAAGACTACTACACCAGCCTCAGGGAACTTGTAGTTCTACGGCTCTACGGATTCAATATAGGCCAATATTTGTGAATCAATTTTTGCTAGCTGAATCGTCAGTAGATCTTTACTCCTTGATCCAAATGGACAAAACTAACACATCATATGATTGTGTATCAGCAAAATGAACTAGGACCTGTCTCAGTCTGAGGACATGTACCATCAGGCATCAGCAGCAACTTCTGCCAATACACCTTACCTGCTTACCATCTCTCTGCCATTCCATTATTCTATCATGCCATCATGTGGTCGCTCGGATCTCAAGAGGCCCCTCCATGCCATCACCTGAGTCAGACGCTCAAGTCCAGTATAAAATTTAGCTCAGCAGATCACCAGGAGTAAACCTAAAGCCACGATGAGACTGCTGGAGCTCCTCGCCGGCCTCACCATACTGGCTGCTCTGTTCACCGGGAGGGCATGGCCGGTTGCTGTGCTGGGGAGGACGGCGAGGGCACCGCCAGCGCCGAAAGCTGGCCCGATAAGGCACCGTCGTCGACCACCGCAGACGCCGCCGCCGCCCCCACCCCCACTGTCACATCGGCATGTCGTCCGGCCGCGGCCACCATCCAATCATTAGATCTTGCTGTTACCAAAAATTCTCACAGTTATATTCGATTGTAAAATCGGATATTATTTCTGTACTGCGTTCACAATTTCAGTTTTTGATTTGCTTCGGTGTACCATGCAGGGCATCTCTCTCGCTCTGATGTTCAAAGAAACTTTTGCACTTCTTTTCTTACTTTCTTTGCACTTCTACTGAATCAGATTCGGAGTTATTTGCACTTAATTTTTCCAAATCATTTCAAAAGGCAAACAAACGAAGAGATGTTCTTATGACTTACTAGACCAGCCTCAACGAGAGAAGGTGACCTCCCCTCTCAGCTGATCTGAAGATCAGAAGATTTATTCTCCGAGAAACGCAACACCACCATTGCCGTTGAGTTTGGACAAAGGGGCTGCCTGAATCATTTCTCGTTGATGTTGTAATTTGACGACGCCGTTTACACCGTGATCCAGAAAGAATGTTCAATCTTTTTATCCAGTTACCGAGCGTTCACAATTTATATTTGGACAAGAACGAAACTGACATGTTAATCAAAAGGTTCTCGTTTGAATCCTTTACTGAGGTGAACCTGTGAAACTTTCCTGAAGAGCAAATGAATTAAATTTAAACCGCAAAAAGAAAGAAAATAATTGAAGATGGAAAAAAAGGATCAAGAGGCAGAGAAACAGATGTTCTTAAGACTACTAGACCAGCCTCAATGAGGGGAGACGAACTCCCCTCTCAGCCGATCTGAAGAGCAGAAGATTTGTTCTCCGAGCAACGCAACACCTCCATTGCCATTGTAATCGGACAAAGGGGCTGCCTGAATCATTGCTCGTTGACGTTCTCAGCTCCTTCCGAGATGAGATCGATTTGACAAGGAGGTGAGGAGTGGGGGGTTGCGGAAAACGCGAATAAACGAATTTCATCGTCGTCGATGAAGAACTTCACGATCGGACAGACTACGGTTGACGCGACGAGCTGCGGTGACGCTCCGATTCCGGGCTGCCTGACGGCGGCGCGGTGTCCTGCGGATTTTATAAGGAGAGGGACGGAAGGGAGGAACCCTAGTTAGGTGTTAACTCTGTACAGAGAGAAACTACGTGAGCACCCTTGATTATACCTCGCAGGCTCGCGCACTCTCTAACCCAACAGTAGCCCATTTTGAGCCCAGTAGAGGTCCGCTAGAAAGTTTGCATGCAAGAATGCTAGGCCTAACCAGACGATCCTTGATCTGTTAGTTACGAAACCTGGGTGCCTCAACCTCAAAAAGCGCCGGCAGACATGGTTGTGATGTGGATTTCAGAGCCCTCATATATCCATGACTATTTTGCCTTGCCAAGTCCATCTAACTCTCTTGGCAATGAGAGCAAAACCTTGTACACTAGCAAGCCACAGTCACCAAAATCACCATCATCAAAATAATTAGGACATAAAAAATTACCTGAGTTACTTTTGCATTGAGCAAGGACATATTTTACAATATTATAAAAGCTTTGGAATTAAATCATGATCATTATCAGCCCAGACGTTAGGTCAATGCGAAAGCTCTGTTAGCTCATATCTAAGCTATTATTCTGCATAATTCAGATCTACCGTGAGTTAGCATTCAATTGGTAAAATCATTTTTTGCGTTTTGGGTTGTGCCAGGAGACAGGTAACACGGATGCAGAGAAGGAAGCATCATGCTGTTTAATTCTGGCTTCTTGTTCAATCTATGCTTCCCTCTACAGAGTGACCAGACAATAGAAAATCAGGCCATTCTTCCAGTGGTGAAGCAACAAAGCAAAAAACAGAAAAATTGTTAAGCTATGCTTACTTATTGTCTATAACTCAAGATGCAATAGTAAGTCAGTACCTTGTTTAGTCTCTTCAGTTCAGGTCTCAAGAATTCCGCATCGCACCATGAGAAAAGCACTTCAGAAAAAGTATAAATTTTGATAAACACCAGAGACTAAATCCAATTGACAGATTAATATAAATTATCATCATATTAATCAATGTAGGAAAGCAACAATGAGAACCCTCAGACAATGAAGAGTATCAACAGATGATTAGTTTTTCAGACAAGGCTGAAACTTAAAACATGTTCATTCAACTGGTGCACAAGGAAGAAAGAAGATTTTTAAAAAAAAATTGAAAAATAAAACTGCCGTGGAGCAAGATGTGGAAGGCGATTCAGATCCCTCTGTGATAATAATATGGCTCATCAACGATGTAAATCAGGCCACTACTTCATCACAAATCTTCACAGGGATCTCCAAGAACTCAGATTCTTCCACATCAATCAAAAATCAAAAAAAAGAAAAAAAAAGAAGGGAAAATACAGATTGAGTAAGAATCTCCTCAGTTCAGGTCTCCAAATTGTTCTTCCACATTGCAACTTCAGAAGAACGAAAGTATTTTTACATCATCATCGGAGAACTGTCTATCCATCATAGCAAGCAAATCCAAAACCAAGCCAATGCTGAACAAAGAGACATAACATGATAAAAAAAAAAGTTGTCTGTAGCAGAATGAAATAGCCTGAATTTTGTCTTATGGGGATGGTAGGCCAATAAGATGCATAGTTTAGGAGAAACATTACAATCTAAAGCAACAAAGGGGTGTGAAAAACGTGAGACCAATACCAGCTTTATCTGGTACGAATTCTCAGAAGCAAAACTGCATTTTAAGCTGAAAGGTCGTATCATCACTGCCAACTAAATCACACAGAAGCCAACCTGGCTAGTTGCTTGATTAGCATCCAAGATTGCTGAACATGAAAAGAGAGAAACAGCAAAGAAAAGGGGGGGATGGAGACCCTTGGTTGCTCAGTGATGGCAATAAGGTTAATTGGTTCGATTCGGCCAGCAAGCATCCTCAAATGTATTCAGAAGAGGGAGCTTGTTTGTCCTCATGGCAACAACACCATCCAATGTAAAAATATATGTAAACAAAAGAAACAAAAAACACAGTTGAAGAGAGTGACCAGGATTGAAAGAGAATTCAGAATTCATATGGCTCAGTCCAGTAATCAGGAGGATAGTCAACATATGGATCATTCGGAATTCATATGGCTCAGTCCAGTAATCAGGAGGATAGTCAACATATGGATCAATCTCAATATTTAGTATTTAGAGAGAGATGTAGATTGGTCCGTTGAGCTTGAAATTTACCGAGTTGTCTGAGTCAAATCTGATCAAATTGGCCATCATGTACATGCAAATGGGCAGCAAAAAGTTAAGTTGTGATGGGCCTCCTATTCCACAACCATGGTGATATCAAATGCCATGATCCAACAACACCACAGTAATATAATAATCTGTAAATGTTGCTCCTACAAAAAGAAAATGGACTAGAAAAACAATCATTTACATTGCACATGCATGTGTCAGATTAAAGTATTATCAGCACCCTTAGGAAGGAGTCAGACAGGGATAACTGTATTTTACTTGTGTTATCATCATCCAAATCAACAGATCAATGGCATAAAAAGTGCAAGTTCATGGACTATATCAGATCTTCCTATTCAATATGAAAGAACTATCATGGTAAACCTCAATAATCAAGATTGGGCACTTTCACCTTCAAAGTTTCACATCATTTAGATCCCACAAAACACATGGGGATATGATCAATTTTACATGAGAATGTACCTAGCCTTTCCAGGATTGAATTGGCACCAATAACACCACCAATCAGGATATAACCACACATCAGGAGAATTGCGTGTTGCGTTCAAGCCATTATACCGAGAGGAACGAAATCATCCTCCAGAATTGGTAATGGACGCATCTTACAAAAGGAATAAATACAAACCTTACTAAAGATGATAAAGTTATAAAGGCATTAGTGGACTGTGAGATTTGAGTTCAGACAGCCAAGGGTTTGGTCTTCAACGACTACAACAATGTAGCCGTATCAGAAACTATCCAAAACACAATTGTTCATCACCACTCAAAATATCAGGTCAACTATTGCATCAGGAAGTAAAAAACGACATAAATTAAATAAACTAAAGGTTGAGTTGAGATTTCAGAGCTCAGACAGCCAAGGGTTTGGTCGTCAAATACTAAAAGGCAGTATCAGAAACTCTAGTCCACAAGAAGTGCTCATCACTGCTCCAATCTCAAATCAACAAATGTAACCACAGAATTAAAAAAAGTACGAATCTAGTCCGTGATGGAACTCAGAGAGAATAACACAAGGGCTGGTAGCCTCAGGCTTTCAGAGACGCATTATGGATGGGGCATGTATTTTGCACTTTGGCTAACTTGGTGAATAGACCTGTGCTATTTGTAGGACTAAATTCCCTAGGTTTCCAGGTTTCAGAAAGCTGAAATGTTGATTTTTGTTGCAAAGAAAACTAGGTCCAGAGTTTTCACTGAAGTAGACTATATCGTGCTGTTATTTAACTCCCATCTCACAGTAACAAAGAGACGAAGCTGATGACAACACACACTTTCCGAGATTTTCAGCCTCTGTGCAAATCAGAAATCACTTGCGCGAGGATAGTTAAACTCGGCACAAAACTCAGAATCATTGTTGCAACAGAAGATCAATAAACTATGCGATTACACTAACAAATGCATTTAGACATAGCATCAAAGACCTCAGGATCGCCCAGTGTTGTCATGCGAGTGCACCAGCCCCAAGTAGGTTCTTCCTGACAAGCAGGAACTTGGGGCCAATTGCAGCCTCCAAACATTGGGCGATTTCATCAATGGCCAATGGTATGCAAGGTATGGCTAAAGCATAAATGAGTCCTAAAGCAGAGTATGAATGTGCACCAACATGCAAGAGATCAAGGCTCAGATATGAATCAGCTTTATCTATCATGAATTCTCAGAAGCAGAACTGGCGTTGTAAGCTGAAGGTTTGTATCATCACTGCCAAATCAATCACATGAGCGAAATGATGACGATGCAGAAAATAACTAATACAATGGGATGATTTCTAGATGGCTCATATTAAGAAATTCAACCATTATTTTTCCCTTTGCTTCACGTATTGCATCAGAAGCGCGGGTTGTGTCAAATCACTGCCATCAAACATAAGAAACAGTGAATAAAAATCATAAAGATCTGAACATGAACTGTATGGACAACTGTATCCATTGCTTTGACACAGACCAATCACAAGATTTGTCATAGCCTGCAACACTGAATGGCATAGTGGATCTAGCACAGGCATTGGGGCTTCCTTCTTCAAGAAGTATTAATCCGACAAGCCCGGGGTTAGCACCGTGCAGAAACAGATCTAGGACCTTAAATCGCAAGCGAGATTAAAACAAATAACAGAGGCGAACTAAATGAGGACAAAACTGTGGTCAAGCAACAATCATATTGCCTACTGGAGTCATGGCAACTGAAACGATTTCTTGACGCGTCGATCTATCCCCTCCTCGCGTGGGCAGCGCGCACGAAGAGTTCGTGCCGCCGCCGGAATGAACGAGAGAGGACCACAGCGAGTAACAAATCGAGACGATGCTAAACAACTGCGAGAAAGATAAAAAAGGCAGACTGCGGGGCGGACAACGAGTGCGAGCTTCAACGAAGCGGCGATGATGATGGAGGCGGGCAGGCGGCGGTGGCTGCGGCGGCGGCGGTGGCTGCGGCGGCGGCGGCCTGGTTCTGGGAACCCTAGGAGGGCTGGCTGGAGGGGAAAGAGTGGATGGGTTGGGTGTTTATAGCCTCCGCATCGGCGAAGGGAGTAGTGCGAGCCGAGCTCGAACGGAGCCTGTCACCTCAAGCTCGAGCTGAGCCAGATATTCGGCCGACGGGCCGAGCCGACAGCCAGGCTCGAGCTCAGTTCTGCAGAAGCTCGCCAAGGCTGCAGCTCGTATTGGATGGGCTCGTTTATTGGAGATGCTTTTAGATGACTCGGGTACTTTTTTTGGAACCTCACGAGTTGAATACTTCAATTCCAGCAAACAAATATGAGGCGATTTCAATTTACACAAGCAAAGGAAGGCTTTGAGAGAATGAGAGGTGAGTAAAACGTGTTATCCTTGTTAACTCCAATGAAATCTAATGTAGTGTCACTGCTATCGTCTGCCGAAGGGACGGTGAGGAGAGGCATGGTCATGGGTAGTAGGAATGATCGACAATGTGGAGGCACGGTGAAGTTGACGGTGACAAAGGCATTGACATGGTGTTTGGCGGCGGAGGGGGTGGTGACAGCGACACGAGGAAGCAAAATGAAACAATGAAATGTTTGAGTTATGGTCCCATAATGAGAGAAAACATTCACTGAAACGCTCTCATCGACGATAAGTAGTATCTGGTAGGGATGTGTGTATGACTATGAAGATTCCACAACCGATTTGTATAAATAAAGTGGTCATTTCATGAACCCAACGAAACCACCTTCTTCTGCACACTAAGTGGGTTCCAATGTTGGCAACTAATGGTGCCATACCACTTTCTGATGGGATCAATGGCTAAAACTCATCCAAAAGTTTAACATTTGATGGGAGCTCTCAAGGAGGTAGTGACAGATGAGAAGACAATGCACCACAATAAGGGAAAAACTTAAGAAGGACGACTTACACCGGGATGTTAGTTTTAAACTAGCACGAATCTCTGCAACTACCGATATTGTGCTATGATACGAGTCAAACGACCTACGAGTATCTTGGTATAGACATATTTGAAAAGATTATAGTGAGAAAACCAACCCTCATTGTTTGTTTTTAAAAAATCCAACCTAACGGTACTTAAGGCTCTTTCCGTGGGATCCTGAATTGCCCTGTGATATGAGACTATTTTGCAATGCTCAGATGGATCACCATTTGATACACACCTTGACATATGATGCGAACATTGATGAGTATTTCTGACACGAGGATTGCAAGAGCGTCTATTTGCTACCGCGTTAGCAGAAGCAACCTTTCCTTTTTCCTCTTGTCTTGCCTCAAGCCCTCAACTGTCTTCCTCACGTAGCGACATTTTCATGAATCATGAGTCGAGGCAGGGTGCATATCATGTGAAAAAAAGACAAAAGTTGTCCAAAACAATGTACTTTCAAGTATTGAAAGAGACTGAAACTTTGGCACATACATAGTTCATGTCATAATAGACATG
This sequence comes from Setaria italica, assembly GCF_000263155.2. Taxonomy (NCBI): domain Eukaryota; kingdom Viridiplantae; phylum Streptophyta; class Magnoliopsida; order Poales; family Poaceae; genus Setaria; species Setaria italica. Next base: position 37,807,517 of record NC_028453.1, read on the forward strand.
TACGCCATCATAAGAGTTGGGATTCAATTTCCTTTTTTTTGAGAAATTTAACGAAAATAACAAATCTTGGGCGTATATGCACATGACACATGTGTTTGACGTTATTTTGTCACAATATTCAAACGTGGCGGATTAAACTCTATTGAATTACTGAGAATCAAGAATAGAGAAAATGATTAGGCTACATGCAAGTTTGTCACAATATGCAAGCAAAGAAGATGTGCCTGTGCACCTGCCAATCGGAAGCCAAGCGAAGAAGCCAGCTATCGTGGAGAACGTGGCTTCCCACGGCCCTGCCGGGACATCCCAAGACCTGAGACTACCCCACAGAGACGACCAAGCTACCACGGCACTGTCCAGTCCAGCTACACGCGACCATGCATCCTCGACCAACTACTACCACGACTACACCGCCGTTCATGATCGACGAGGCCGGACGGCCCGAGCAGGCTCCAGCTGCGCTACACCGTCTCATGGACACCGACAAGGTCATGGATGACGCCGACGTTCACATCTACACCAACACTACACATGCATGGAGAACGTGAAGTGAAGATTGAAGACGACGACCACAACAGTGGAATCAGAGGTGCTCTGCAAGCTAGACTTGCAGAGGTAATTAACCGGGAGCCTTTCGAGGCTCCGGGAACCAGAAGATCACATCGTCCAAGTCGGATTTGCCCAACAGCATGCTATGGAGCGCACATATGTATTAGGGAACCGGTGTTTGTATTTTATTAAAAATGAATAAAGTTTTTGTTCCCTAACCTTTGCCTATTTATTTTGTGTACTCAGTACACTGCCATGCCTGCACTATTCCCAAGGTTAGAAAAATTTTCGTGTGATTTTTTTCCTCAAACAATATGCACGGAAAGTTTGAATCTCAAATTTTATGACAAGCATATCTCTGGATGAACCATGGTAAGTTTCAAAAATTTTCAAGTCAAGATTTTAAAGTACTTTTTTGGATGAGTTTTCAACCTTTGTTAGTTTTTTCACATGATAAGCACTCTCAGTTATATGTTCATGTTCATTGATGTCGCCATTTTTTTTGTTCTATGCTTGTTTTGTTCATTTTTGTGCATTTGGATGCGTAAGTAATGCCCATTTGGTTCTGCATGCTTGTTTTGTTCATTTTTTGCATTTGGACGCGTAAGTAATGCCCACTTGGGACGTACTCTACCCGTTTCAAATTGTAGGTTATTTTAACTTTTCAAGGTTTATAGATATTATTATAAATGTAGACATAGACTATATCGAGATGCATAATTAATTATGCACCTAAAAAAGGTTCATAGATATTATTATAAATCTAGACCTACACTGGTGCATAGTGAAAATTATGCACCTAGAAAAGTCAAAACGACCTATAATTTGAGATGGAGGGAGTGGTTTTTTTCAGATCTTGAATAGCGTCTTGTACTTACCCTGGTTTCAAACAAAGTCGATATGGGGTGCATATAGCCATGTAGTAGGCCAATGGGCTGATTAGAGATGAGATGACCCTTAGCGTGTCTTTCTTGTTGGGAATATTCTCTCGTTGGGCTCAGCTGGGCCGTTTCCTGTCCTAGGTCCCATCATGGGCCTAGGCCTATATGGCTCCCGTCCTCGTCGTCGTCCTCGCCCTCCCCATTTCTCTCTTCGCATTCGTCTTCGGTTCGTCTCCTCGGCCGCCGTCTCGCCGTCTCGCGGGGTTGCAGGTTGCTGTCCGCGGGGGGGAACCATGCGGGAGGGGATGAGGGAGAGGGATAGAGGTGGGGGCGCGGATGCGCTGGACGCTCCTCCCTTCCGCGGCCCGGCGTACAAGACGAAGCTGTGCGCGCTGTGGAGGGGCAGGGGCGGCTGCTCCCGCCCCAACTGCGGCTTCGCCCACGGCGAGGCTGAGCTCCGGAGGCCGCCTCCCCGTGCCTCGTTCCAGCCTCGCCCTCGGCCTGGTATACACCACGCGCTCCTCCCTCCCTACCAGACTACCACTCCCTTACTCTCGATCCGTGCTTAGTTGGTCGTTTTAAGGCTTTGCAGCGCCTTATTGTCTGCCTAGTGATTTCGCCATAGCCAAAATATTGTGGATTTCCTGCGAATCTGTGGTATCTAGGTTTATATGGATGTGGATGGCTTCAATCCAAGAGAGATTAGTGTGCTCTTCTTGAAAGATGCGCCTTCTGCTCTTCTTGAAAGATGCGCCTTCTGCATGTTCATTGAATCGAGTTACGTATTGGGATGATTGGTTGTTGACTGGAAACATAGCCCATTGTTTGAATGCTGGTTGCGCTGCAATGAATGACAAATAGAAATGGAATCTGAATCATATGGTCTCACGAGCAGAGCTGTTGGAAGAATTGTATAATTGTAAACAACTTGCAAGAGCATCTGTGGAGGATGCACAAATGGGTGGAAAATGTTAGTAGCTGATTGTACTCGGAGAGTTCGTAGTTTCTTCTTGTGGCCAAGAGACTCTGCACTTCAATTGCGTAATATTATGATGGTTTGGCACCCGAATCTTTTTTCACTTCGTCTTGTATCTTCTTGTCTTATGGTGCATGTATACTATTTTTTCTAAGTAGTATTTGAACTGAATGCTGGCTGTTTCAGAACGCAAAAATCTTCAGCAAGCCTGATTTCATTGCAGAAAAACTTGGCATTCTTGCTGGTTATTATTTTGGTTACTACCGTTCAAGATAGCTGTCTCTTTGGCAGATTTGTTGAGATTGACTGCTTCTAGAGGATGTCAGTCCTATTTTCTTGCTGGCCTGTTTTTCAGTTGGCAATCAGTCATTTATGACCCCTCGAATGCTTATACTGTCTCAGAAGAACTTAATATGGAAGATATCACACACTTTATCTTCAGTGAGATTCATGTTATGGTCAATGTGCTTTAACAATGTTTTTAGAAGCTTTTACAGCTCATTGAAACACGCCCTTTGAATATGCTGTGTCAAGTTATATTGTGTGGCTCTGTTCTTGCCTGTCCTTCAGTATTATCTCAGAACAAGGCAGTCATATGGACAATGTATGAACAGTGAAATTAAATTTATTTGGTGATATTGAAGTTATGGAAGATTTTTCGACATGATGATCAGAACATGATATCAAATTTTAAGTGGTGTATTGGTATTGCAAGTGCTAATTTGGCGATTGGTATTCTAAGTGCTAATCAGGCGATTGGTATTACAAGTGCTAATCAGGTGATTGGTATTACAAGTACTGGTTCTATTCCAATGGAGAATGATGATTCATAATCATGTATTGCTATCTCCTCTTTCATTAGTTGTCTTGGCTCTTCTGTTTTTTATGGCATACATGGCTATCCTCCATATGGCTCATTGAATATCCTCTGATACTTATAATAGCTCATTGAATAATCATATGGCTCAAGGTTGTGGTAAGCTCAATGGGCTTCTGTGTTGCCTTGTGTCTATGTAGCTCCATCCAACTTTTGTTCTTTGGTAGCATAATCTTTCTTTCCATAAATCTTCTTGCCTACCAACTTGTAGGGAGGCGAGATTACAGAGACCAAGACTTTAGAGTCAGGCCTGAGAGAAGACACTCACCTCGTGGGAGGTATTCCCCTGAAAGAGATAACAGGGGTCGTTCAGTTCGTGATGGGAAACCAAGTTCTCAAGATAGGGGTAATCACTTTCTCTGCGCACAGCCAATAAAAATAATCATTCACCACAGTCCGTTGTGTTTTCTAACTCTTCCCTAATTTTACTTGCAGAATCTAGCCGTTCAAGATCACCTATCAGGAAGAGGTATATAGGAATAATCCTCAGAGATTTGTTTCAGCATATCCCTTTGTTCAATTTATTGTGCATTCAGTAAACACTGTATATTGCATAAATTTATTCATTACATTGGGCTAGTCTGTCTGACATCATTATGTAATTCCTGCTAATTTTCTGTTCTGTCTCCGTATGACATCATGATTTTGTTCCTGCTAATTTTCTGATTTCCTTTAGTTTTCATCTGTGCGAGCTGCAATGTACATTTGTGGTTTCCATCAGTTAATTCTATCGTTTAACCACAACCTACCATGGAGGGTCCAATCTATTACCCATTTGAAACTGTGATGGGGAAGAAGGTGTGGGTGGGTTGGGGGGGGGGGTGTTATTACCAAGGAGGTCTTGCTGCTATGTTACACATACTAGTTCTGCAATTCAGTACCTTGTGAAATTGCTTGTTTTTATGTTTCTGACCTGTGGACCTTGCAGCGAGAGAAAGCATAGCAAAAGTCCTGATGGTGGAAAAACCAATTCTTCCGAAAGTTTCAGAACTTCTGATAATGAAGACAGAGAAAAGGATGAAAAATACTTTACAAGTGATGAGAAAAATGGTTGTGAAGCACAGGTAAGTTTAAACTATGCAGTCCATTTCATTGGCACAACGTGCAAGTGGATCTATCTCACCTATTTTATATATTTACATACACCCTGCAGCTGAAGCAAATGCATCTCGATATGGAAGCGTTACGTGAAGATAAATCTAAGCTGGAGGTCAGTTATGATTTTTGGCGCATGTGGTACATATTAAATACATATAAGCTTCTGAGTTTTCACAATGTTCAGAGGAATTGAAATGCTGATGCATAGATTTCATCAGTTCAATTTCCTTTTCATTTTGGTGATCTGTTCTGGCTTAACTGTAATGATTGTAGTGAAACTTTACTGTTGGGGAATTTCAAAAGTTTCTAATTTACAAGATATTTAAATTAATCCATTAAGACAAATGCATTTCTGTGGATGAGGACTAAGCAATGACGCTAATCATCAAGTTGCAATTTTTAACTGGTTCATTGTATCACAGACGATATTGGAGAAGAAGACTGATGAAGAGCGCAAACTTTGTACCAGAGTAGAAGATCTTGAATTGCAATTGAACAAAGAGAAAGAAGATTGCCAAAGGTCTTCTATTTCTACAAAATACTTTTTATTTTTCACATCAGTTGGTGTGCATCTTTAGCAGAAGAGAGGATCCCAAGTATTGGTTTCTTCATAATGCTTCCTTTTTAATTTAGGATGACCTCCAAAACAAAGAAGCTCATCAAAGCACATGGGCGTTATATAAAAGCAAAGGAGGATTTAAAGAGGCAAGTTTCTGTTAATCATATGTCAAATATACCTTAACTTGTGTTTTGTCTGAAAGATTACTGCAATGCTGTTTACTAATTTGAGGTCTGCAGGTCTCAAGCTCGCTTTGAGAGGTTTGCAGATTTGCTTGCTTCAGATATTTTGAAGCCTTCTACCAAGGAACAAGGTTCAACTGGTATTACTGCCAATGAAGATCCATATGAAATGAGCCCACCAAGTGATCAAAGACAAAATCATGTTTCAGCATCGAGGAAAAGACCTATTGCCCTATCAGCAAGTGAAGAAGCAAAAACTGGTAAAACCTAATGAAATCTTTGGAGACATTAGTTTGATGCTGGAATAAAATTATTTATCCATATCTAAACCCTGTCACATAGTTATTAATTACTGTCTATTTTCCCTTCTTATTGGTAAAATGTTTGGCATCATTGTAGTTGTTTATGTCTGCATGGAAGCTATTAGGGCCTATATCAAACAACATGACATATCTCCTGTTCGTGCCCACAGGCATTGCTATCTCATATATGTGCACAGGTTTTGTTAGGACCCTATGCCTTTTCATGCTCAAACTGCTTTTATTTTCAGGGAAGCGACAGAGAGACAATGATGATGATATGATCCCAGCATCAGAGAACTATAGACCAGAGGATGCTCTAGAACATGTCCAAGATAGCAAGGGAACTGATATACCAAAACCATTTACAGCGAAGCAGAAATTAGGGGAGGGTGACTACCGCGAGGAAGGAAACATTGTTTCTTCAACCAATATTTTTGCAGACAGGGTGAGATATCTTTTCATATTACAATATTGTTTATAAAACATTTGTTCAGTATGTTATGAACTGTTGCCTCATTATGTTGTTATACGATTCTCTTTAATGCCCTGTATTATCCTACAGTTACTGTAGTCTTTAAAGGTGGCTGCTCTTGGTTAAACCTTGATAAAAGTTGGGCAGCATGGGATTCAAAATTTATTTTCCATTTATTCATGAAGTTGGGTATCTCATCTTTGTTTAGTTATCATGGTTACTCTGGTGAGAATAATCAACTCTGATTCCAAATTGCTTCACACTTCAATAGAAGTAATCTTTTACCCTCCTTAAATACACAGCAATTAATTTAGCACACATGCCAACAACCAATCTACCATAACTGATACTAGGGTTAATGGGCAACAGGGCAAGTGCTTCTACCACCCACTTTAATCCTTGTGCACAGGTCTGGTCCTATATTTGGAATTGGAGGGAATACACATCAGCAGGGACATTGAACAACCTTGTCATTTGGCAGGCCACTAGTATAGCTGCTCATCCTCAGGGTGATTTTTGCCCCTTGAACATGGTGGAGAACTGCTTGCCATCCTTTCAGTGATCTTACTTTGCTGTTGAATAATTGTGAAGGAGCAGATGTCTATTTTGTTCAAGATGATGTAATTGTAGGACTTAATCTTCGTACAGGTGGCTGGGTGTTTTAGGATTTGTTTGAAAGTTGTCACTGCTCCTATTTCTGTTTCTAATATGTCAATCCGTTATGAAAGTTAACTAATTTACCTTCACCAGTTCTTGAAACATAATCTTGACATTATCTGCCTTCTATTTTAACTTCAGTACAAGGGCGATGATGAGGAAGTTGATGTTGATTAACAAGCTGGTGATGTTGGTGGTTCACAAAGATTTATCCATATGGAGCAATTTCAACCGTTGACATTGATGTCCAACAGCTTCGGAAACTTCTGCGCAGTTTGCTTCGGGCAATAGGCGCCCAGCATATCAGTAGCTATTCTTGTGAAAAGACCGAATTGTGATGCTTCTAAACATTAGTACATGGTGGTAGAATTTGTGTAAGCATGATGGTAGAATTTGTGTTTTTATGTTCCCTGAGACCTCAAGAGGCTACTATCCTACTCAAATACCATGTCTTCAATTTAAAAGAAAAAAGAATCTGATGTGGTCTTAACCAGTTTCAGCCTCTGGTTACAAAGCATGCATCCATGATTCCTCTATAAAAAATAAAAACGCTGCATGGATGCAGGTTATATATAATCATATAATAGTCCATATTGTGCACAGTGGTTTAACTTAGCATGGTGAACACGTTCAGAAGAGATTATATTACTTCAAAATTTCAAATAAAATATAAATTTGCTATGTCTGAATGTTTCATGCATCATTTCATCCCTGTCCCAAGTTTCCAAGAAAAGAGACTATCAAGAACAGTGTTCCTCAGTGGGCCTGGAGGATCGCATCTTTGGTCTTTTAACGGGCCTGGGCGTATCGTTATCCAATTCCTTCCTTTTGCGGCGCAAGCAGCTTTTTAATGGGCCGAATGAGTCTGGGTCGGGACCGTCAGGTCCATCATCGGCCTTCACGAGTCCACAAGCTGCTCGGCTTCGGCTCGGCATCTCGCGAACTCTCTCGGGCCTCTTCTCCTCTCCTCCCGTCTCCGCCGCCGCCATCACCGGCTCTCCGAGCCCTACCCGTCTCCTCGCCGGAGCCCCCACATGGACCGGCAACCCCAGGACTACGCGGCGGCGGCGGCCATGGCGTACGCGCAGGCGCAGCAGCCACCGCCGCCGCAGTACGGCGGCTACCATCCGCAGGCGCCGCCGCCTCAGTACCCACCCCACCCTTACGGCGCTCCGCTCCCGCAGTACCCGCCTGCGCCCTACGCGCGTCCCATGCCGCCGGCCTACTCGCACCTAGCGCCGCACCAGCAGCCGCCTCCCCCTTACGGGGGGCACCCGCCGCCGCACGTCATGTCGACGCACTCCCCGCCGCCGCACCACCACTACATGCACCCGCCGCCGTTCGAATCCGCTCCTCCGCCGCCGGCCGCTCCCCCTGCTGATCCGGAGCTCCAGAAGCGCATCGACAAGCTCGTCGAGTACATCGGCAAGAACGGGCCGGAATTCGAGGCCATGATCCGCGACAAGCAGCACGACAACCCTGACTACGCCTTCGTCTTCGGCGGGGAAGGCCACGCCTACTACAGGTACATGCTCTGGCTCTTGCCGCGCCCACCGGCACCGGGGCCGTACCCGCCGGGGTCAATGCATATGATGCCGCCCATGGGTCCTATGATGAGGGGGCCGCCGATTCACCAGCCGGGCTACCCGACATTCTACGACCAGCACCAGCAGTTTGCTGCTGCTCACGGCCATGGGGATTATGAGGCTGCGGCGCAACCGTTCAAGGGACTACCCGGGCCACTGCCCACTGATGTTGCTGCTGAGCTGCAAGATGTGCTTAACAGTCTTAATGGCACCAAGGAATCAATAAAGGGAGCAAAAACATGGTTTATGCAAAGGTTACCATTTGTCCCTGCCCTGGCTGAAGCTCTTAGGGAGAGAGTATTTGCCTTGGAGGATTCGGAGCGCCAGCTGCACATAATTTTCCTGGTGAACGATATTCTTTTTGAAAGGTATGGCTCGATTTGACCTCTACTTTTTAAATACAACTGCTTATGCTATGCCTTGTCTTTTAAGTGTAGCACTTTAATTCATTGATTGTCGTTGTATTAATTTTGATGAGTATGAGCGATACAGTCCTTGCGGTTATGTGACTGACAAAGTGCATGTAGTGTTTGCTAATTAACAGAAATTTTTTTGATATCCTGTCAACAGTAGCACAGCAACATAGAGAATGGCTTTTTCATATTTCTAGCATTTACTATATTTGTCATCTTAATCATTCACCAAATTAGGGGTCTTTGGTGCTACATAGTTCACCTTAATTCATTTCAAAGACTTGTACTTTGCAAAACAGCTATTCATGTTCCTGAACCCTGATTTGTGGCTCTTGTTGGGTTTCAACTCTAGCCTACCCCAACTTGCTTGGGACCGAAAGGCTATGTTGTTGTTGTACTTTGCAAAAACAAGCATTTGAACAATGGAGGCATTGTTTCTTGGCAAATACTTTTTTTTTGCCTTTTGACTGATTACAGATTCATTGTGAATAAAAAAAAAGTCACGTGCTCTGTACATAGTGGTAAGAAAGATCATATGCCTATTTATTTGGGATATTTTTCTCATAGAAAAAATTGGCTCTACGGTACTGAAATAACATCGTCTTAGCCCACCCGGTACACTTTAATACCATCAAAAGATTGGGCCATCTGGAAATTTACCACTCTGTTACCCTTTCCATCCATATCCTGTCTTATCTCCTTCATCCTACCTTCATCGGTGAGTCGCAGCATCACAGGCGTGGAGGCACCCCTTCCTCATTTGGATTTCCTTCCCTTTTCCTAAATCATGAATTCGTTTTGGATGGGAGTTCAATTCCACGCAGATCCATGACAAGACGAGTTGATTTGGGCAAGTTAGAGCTCGATTTGGGGTAGTTGATTTAAGGCGGCACAATTTGAGCAAGAGGAACGGAAATTTCTGGTGGAGGCGAGCAGGTGCGCAGCGGCTTGCGCTAGAGACGGAGGTGTCTGCAAGGGAGAAGATGGACGAGCACGGCATCGAAGGCTCGAAACTTCTCCCAGACGGTGCCCTGCTTAAGCCCTGCCTGTCGTAGCAGCTAGCGCAACTGCTGCTGACCATCCACCAGAATCCAAATGCAAAAGACGATGCATAATAAATCAATTGATTTATTCTAAGTAATTCTTCTCCTTACCGTTGTATGCTGATATGAGTATTGGACGAATAAGTTGAGAGCAAGCCAACCACACCAGCAGCAAGCTTCATGGAGTGAGCTGAGGAGGTGGCAAACAAATCAGGTCCACGGCTTGGAGCAAAGGGCCGGAGGGGGAAGTCCATGATGAGGGGCAAAGAGTGAGGGAGACGTGTTGCAGTGGAGGGGAAGGCAGCAGATCTGCAGCTATGAGGATGAGTGCTGCACGGAGAGCATGTTCCATATATGGAAAACGTTTTTTGTGGATGCAACATGTCATGATGTAGTAAATTTCCAAAGGCCATGATCTTCCCATGTTATTAAAGTGTACTACCTGGGTTTGATGGCATATTTCTAAAACGGTATTCTTTTGGTCAAAGACCAATTCTTCCTTTTGCATATGAAGATGAAAGGATACTGCAGTTCTTTACGCAATGTTATAAACTGTGCAGTGTTATAAACATGACAAATAGCATCTTGTGATAGTGCTTTTCTAAACGGTAATCTGTTTGATCTTTCGAATACATCTATTTGTTAGGAGTAATCAGATCTAAGTCTCGTAATAACATGAGGAAACACTGAAGGATCCATATGGGGAAATAAGAAAAATCATGGATATATAAATATGAACTTATGCTATATAAGTCCACTAATGTATCATGATATTGAATATGGATCAAACTAAGTAGATTGGGAAATCACTTGAAGATTCTTTTTTGGTTAGGATTTTTTAACACTTTGCT
>NC_028453.1:37818062-37835331 GCF_000263155.2 Setaria italica
GATGCATGATCCCTTGAGAGGTTCTATTCTAGCTTCTGAGAATTCCATAGTGCACGGCATTATTTAATGTATTTCTCTACATGCTACAAGCTTACAGAGACGAACTAATATTCGGGACCTTGACAACGAGGCTGTTGCTTTTAAATCTGTGCTGGGTTCCACGCTTGCAAGGATTTACAATAATCCACAGAGCAAAGATGACAGCCAGACTCGTGTTGAGAAAATCCTTCAGTTTTGGGATTCAAAGGAAGTTTACGCCCAGGAAACCTTCGCTAACTTTGAAAGAGAGATGAAAGGTGGTTTGGCATATCCTTGGGCCCCCCGGCATGTTTCCCAAGACCCCTCGCCCTTTGCAGGTAACTCCTTTCTGCCTCCTCAACTACCTTTATTTTTTCCTTTCAATTTAGGCATTTACCCCTTTTTTTTTTTTGGGGGGGGGGGGGGGTTGTATCTGAGGGTTGTAGCTTTGGTATAAGGAATTTTTTTTTGTATTCTTTTAACCAGTGAGTTTCCAACTGAGTACCATTTTTCTTGTTTTGATTCAGTAACTCCTAGCTTTTGATCATGATATGTTGATTACAGAAAGTTTTTGGGCAAGTTCTGAACTTTACTAGCTGCTATATGTTGTGGCCACTACTTAGAGGATTTGTAATTTTCTGGATTTCATTCCCTGAAAATATTCGGGCCACCATCATTTCTATGTTCAATCCAACTAGAAAACTTTCTTGAGTTGATTATTTATCTTCTCAGTTAAATCATTTTATTGGTTAATTCTATGCCGTTACATCTCTTTGCAATATCTTTTATGATGTAATTGCGTGGACATTTTGCTCGTTTGCAGCAATCCTAAATGATTGTAGATGTTTTTGCAGGATCAGCAGTGGTGCCCTCAAAATGGTCATCGGAACCTCCAGAGAAGGAAAAAACAATCCATCCTATTTCTGGTCCACCCCAATCTGCGCCTTCTGCACAATTTTCAGCCGGTGTTTTTCCTCCCGTAGGTCAAACCACTTTTACAGGATCTTTGCCAGTGCAACCATCTTTGATTCCATCTATGATTCCTCAAAGCACCGCTGCTCCAACAAGTGATTCCAATCCACCTCCTTATCCACTCTTCCCACCTGGCCTCATTCCCGGAATGGTTCGGAAGATGCAGATAGGTAGTGGAGTACCATACTCTCCCTTGAGCCCGCTTGACATCCCCACAGTCATCCCTCCGTCGACCGTCCCAGAGTCTGAGATCCTTGAGCGTGTATCAAAGTTCTTCAGCGAGATTGGGGAGGTAAACCCATCAGAAGGTCCGATGAGGCAGATCGAGCGTGACGATTATGATGACTATGAGAGGGAACTTCCTGCTCGAAAGGGAGGGGCGTGCATTCCTCCCCCGCCTAACCTGCTTGTAAACCCTGAGACAGGGATGCGTGCTGATGGTAGCGTTGAAAGCAAACCAGGGTCCAGCAGCCGCTTGGGTCTGGGAGCTTCTGCCGATCCGAATGAGGTGAGCCAGTACGATGATGTCTATTCCTCCTACCGAAAGCAGAGGAGCACCACATACCATTCTTCCATCACTGCTCGCTCAACATCAAGGTGAAAGGGGCAACCTTTCCCGACGTTTTCTTTTGCCTCGCAATGTAGTTGACGATGTGATGCTGTATGGCTATCTTATTATTTGAACTTTGTGCTATCACTGCAAATGTGTACTACAGCCCCATATAAATCCAAACGTAGTTTGCCAGTTGCAAATTATGCATGTTCCAGAGATCAGCAGTTTTCCTTTCCTGCTGTTGGACGTTGTTTTTCGAGAAATCGGCTCCATGGTTGACGAAGAGTTATGATATTTTACGTTGGTTATTACTGTTTCTAGTTTTCACAGTTTGTTTGGAACAAAATACTCTTCGCCATCAGACCCAATCTCACGGGCGACTGGAGTCAGATCGATACTAGCAGAATGTGCCTTATACAAAGAGATAAGGCCTTTGATTGTGGCCTTGTATAGAAAGATGGACAAGACCCACAATTTAGCGAAGGAGGCAAGCACAATGCTGCTAATATTACTAATTCGGTTCTAATCATCTAGGCATCGCCCTGTACGGGGTTTAAAGAATAAAATCTTCTTCCTATAAAAACAATTAAGAAAAACATGAGTGAACAGTAATATTTTAGAAACATTTAGCAAGCAGTAACACGAAAAATCTGAAGGGAAAAAGAAGTCCCACGACAAAAATCTCCTTCCGTCCTCGTAGGATATGCATGGTTCCAACTCCAAAACCTGCCTCAAACTACCCACGTTTCAAAGAGACATTCCGTCCTCGTAGGATAAGCATGGTTTCAAAATCTCAATTTCATTTGATACACATAATTTTATTGCATTTTCTACAATTTGATAGTCATAAACTTAGTCAAGCCTTGCGACGTCGTTAAGAAAACTGCCAGAAGTAAAAATAAGAGACAATTTGACAAATGCTTGTTTCAAGTTGCTAATACATTTCAACAAATTACATCAATATAAACTCGTGAAACATACATACTGGATCCCTGAACAGGATAAAACCACCCAACAATACATACTAGCGATCCAACTTGATCCATCTTTTCCATTGTCCAGCCCTTCTGCTCTCCGGTTCCCAGCTTTCCATAATCTTATGATATCTTCAGCAGTAGATACGCTACATTGGACTAATTATTAGTTACATGATAATTATTAGTTGCTAAACAAGAACAAAGAGAAGGAAAACTAACAGATACAGCATATTCAACAATGTAGCAGCATTAGCTCTCAAGCCTGGCAGGGCGAAAGCTCTTAGGCGGCAACTGCGAATGTAGAGAAACAAGCCTTGATTCTATCATCATAGGGCACGGATTACTCACAAAACAAAAAGAAATGAAACAATTGTAGGAAATTATTTTGACTACATGAGACAGTATTGAATTTGTATGATTGCATCAGACATCCAAGGAAGGATTTAGCAGCACTAGCTCTCAAGCCTGGCAAGGCGAAAGCTCTTAGGCGGCAACTGCGAATGTAGAGAAACAAGCCTTGATTCTTTCATCATTTGCAATGCTCAAATACCAAATATAAACTGATTTAAATACAAAATTTAGAGCTTATTTTAAAGAATGAAGGTGGACAAAAAAACTAAGTGTATATTTGTAAGAGTAGATGTAATCACAGAAACCGGCTCTGTGGACAGATAGAGGTGCAGTCCCCAGGTTCCTATCAACATGTGAAACGTTGAAACAACTCTTTTTTGGCCTAATCATAGCATCTCCGGTCAATGCTCATAGCTACCGGAGACGTGGCATCAGGCCCAAAAGAATGACAACCAATGCAGAAAGTACAATATATAACATCATAGTAGAAAATTAATACAATCCCTCAGAGACCCAATTTAAATCACACCACAGCTGAATCAAGCAATGGCAGATGGGAGCCCCACCCCCAGACCAAACCACAAAGGTTATGGTATAAGGATGAACACCTGCAGCTGAGAGAAGCAGCTGCTGCTAACAGTGTCAAACGGCACTTCCTATCGGTAGGTCTTGAGATCTTCACTGGGACTAGACCTAGAGCAGGATGACAGGTACAGGTATAGCAAAAATCACTTATGGACACTAGACCTAGAGCAGGATGACAGGTACAGTTATATGAGAAAAATAGAATGTATAGTCTCAGTTGAGCCTCAGGAAGCCAGGCAATTGTCGTCACAAGTAAATCTGACGGTAATTCCAGATATATAGCTAATCTTCATAGGCTTCTGTTGGAGTTGTCATCTAATATGTAAAGGTTAAAAGCATAACAGACCGGAGTCTAAACTAATGATGAAACATGTTGAAAAGAGAACTCTGAAAGAAATTTCTAGAAGATACATCAAATTAAACATTAAGTATCATCAGAAAATAATTGCCTTCTCATTCACAGTGCAAGCACTGTGTCAGAAGGTGTCCTAAGATTGTGTCAAGGTTTCATCCTTTGATACAGGATACGAGACACAAACATCACCAATCGAACAGCAGAGTGTGCCTCAGATCAAGAGTTAGGCTATCCTAATCCTCACTACCTAAAATTTATGAAATAGAGAAACTGCAAACAATAAACTATTGGAAACAATAAGTAGCTCAGTGGTGGCAATAGATTTATTGGGTTCGATTCTGCCAGCAAGCGTCCTCAATGTCTTCAGAAGAGGGAGCTTATTTGTCCTCATTGCATCAAACTTCTCCAATAATAATTAAAAAAAATCTGGCAAAAGGTCTCAGATGGCTCAGTTCAGCGGGATAATCGGCATACAGATTCATCTCAATTTAGAGATAAACATGTGATTTGGTCTGTTGAGCTTGAATATTACTGAGTCGTCACAGCCATCTCATTCAAATCTGTTAATCAAACAACAGAAGCAACTATATAGATATCAACAAGCTATTACTTAAGTTCATGTGGAATCGACCTCAGACCGTCCTAGTTCATGAGAAATATCAACAGATATCAGGCAAATATTCACCTGTTCTGCAAACATAAGGTCATCAAAGGCCAATATCCAACAAAAAGAACTTTATGATAACTAGCAGAATGAACGGAAAAACACAATGTGTCAGTTTCAAAGTATTCTCAGCACCCTTGTGAAGGAATCAGACAGGGATAACTGTATTTTACTTTTGTTATCATCATCCACATCTTTGATCAGACAATAGAAACAGAAAAACAAAGAAACAAGATAAATGTTTGAGGGATCTATCAGATCTTCCTATTCAATATGAAAGAGTTGTCATGGTACGCCACAATCAAACTGATAAGGCGCTGTCCCTTTCAAAGTTTCACATCATATAGATCCCTCGATCTCAAGAAGACATAAAAAATCAAATACAAATGTAATTGAATTTATGTGGCCTTTCCAGGATTGGATTGGCACAAAAACGCCACCAATCAGGATATAACCACAAGAATAGCATGTCGCGTCCGAGCCATTATACCGAGAGAAACGAAATAATCCTCCAGAATTGGTAATGGACGCATCTAAGAAAAAGCATTAGAAAGACGGAACCTAATCTCAACTCTAAATACGACAAAGCTATTGCTGATTTGCGAGATTTGAGTTCAGACAGCCAAGGGTTTGGTCTTCAACTACCACGAATTAGCAGTATCAGAAACTCTAGTCCAAAACACAGTTGTTCATCACAACTCGAAATCTCGTACAAACCTCTGCAACAGGAAGTAAAACTACCTAAACAAAACAATAAAACGATAGATGTAAGAGATTTGGGAGCTCAGACAGCCAAGGGTTTGGTCGTCAAATACTACCGAGGTAATATCAGAAACTCTAGTCCACGAAAATTGCTCATCACCGCTCCAACCTCAAATCAACCGTTGCGGCCACAAAAAATGGGGGAAAAATCTAACCCACGATACGCTTGAACCGAAGAAGAGGCATATTGCGGATCTGACGCAAAGCGGTAGCTGCGACGAGGCGGCGGCGGCGGCGGCGGCGCGTGCTGGCAACCCTAGGGTGAGGTATAGAGGTTGTGCTTGCGATAATTTATAGCCAGCATGGCGGCGACGGGACCTGGGAGTGTGGAAAGGAGGAAAACCTAGAAACCGTGGGCTTTCTGGGCCTTATCTTGGACTTGGGCTTTGTTTGGTGGATAAGGACCTGGGCTAGCGAACTTTTTTAGACTTGGGCTTTGCTTGGTGGATGAGGACCTGGGCTAGCGAACTTTTCTCTACATTCAAATCCTAAGGCTTGTGTAAAAATTCTAACTGCACAAGGCATATGTTTAGTTTGTTGCAAGGAATAAAGTAAATATATGATGCAAATTAAAACCTAGAGAACAAAATAGTTTATTTTTCAGTTGACATTGCCGTAACAAATAACATCACTTCACCATGTGCAGCAGATCTTACAGAGGGGTTTTATGTCCCCGTGTGAGACCCAATTCGACAGATGTAAAGAATTACAGATAAATACAAAGCGCAAAACACTTTTCGCTCAAGGTTCAATCCGAACAAACTAGGTAGGCTACTCTTCTGTTCTGGTGTCACGGCTCAAAGGGGGGAAATTATAGGCATTGCTTGATAATTACAGCATCCTAAGAACTATGAATAAACCAGCCAGGAAGCTACTATGAGATAGCATCAGTAGCATTCCTACTGGTGGGCAAATGAAGCGGGTCATCAACCATGCTAGCAATTGGAGTTTCCTGCTCTTGCTGAGCAGCCTGTGGAGACTCTCCAACTGGGATGTTGATCCCAGCAAAACCAACCAGTACAGCAGCAGCTCCGACGTAGTTCAGCAGATGCGGAGCATGACCAGTGAGCGTGTCGACAACTGCAGCAATTGGGACTTGAATTGTGAGGCCAGCTGTAGCGACTGTAGTTGTTGTGAGAAGGACCGCTTTCGCCCACAGGTAGTCGCTCAAAACATTGTCTAACAAGCCTGCAAAGAATGCCACAGATCATAAGTTAGCAGCAATTCATTTCACACTCTACAGATCACTTTCCTTAAGCCATTCCCATATATTGTTGAAACAGCATGCCAACATGATGCACTATTGTTACTCATGTTATCATTGAGCAACTGATGCATCTGACAGGGAAAAAGAAAGTACGTGAATAAAGGGCAAACCTACCTTTTCCAACAATAAGACCAACTTGCTCCCATGTCAGCCTGTGGAATGGCTCCAGCTTGGCAAAATTCAACACCAATGCAACAGGAAGAAAAAACAACAGATTAAACAGTCCAAGGAATCCCAGGAACTGAGCCATACTCACTTGGCCTTCACCTTCCTTTTCATCAGGCAACTTTTTCCGTATCAAGGTGATATATATTGCATAACAACCAGCAGAAACAATAGAAAGGAAATCTCCGAGAAGAGGATTTGTGGCAATAGCATTAACTGAGCTACTTGAATCTGCCAGGCTAACAATTATTGTTCCTCCCATGCAGAGAAGCACACTGACTAGCTTCAGCCATGTGAATGTTTCTCCAAGAAATACTAATGCAACCAAGAAAGTGAAGAGGCTTGACGTGCTGCTCAGGATCGTGTTTGACTGCAAATTCAGAGAAATAGGATCATATTATAGACCTACAAGTGACAGGACAAAAGTAGGGGTATGACTTGGAGCCACTAAGGGTATCCACCGACCCTCTATAGTTCAATTATTAGTACTAATGTACTAATAATTGAACTATAGAGGGTCGGTGGATACACTTAGCCCTTAAGGGCACCTATTAGCACCCTAGACTCAAAGTAAATGTCAATATGGAACTATGGAAGTAGCATGCAATTATTCCCAGAAGCACTTACCGTAACAGTGGTGTATCTTAGGGACAGGTTGAACGTTAGCTGGGCAAGGAACCAAAAAGGGCAGACTATCATGCTGACTTTGGCTACACGAGCACGTGTCCAGCGCCCTTTTGCATCCAATCCTTTGCTGCAATCTGCAACGTTAAGCTCTGTCTGGGCAGGGAACCTTGCATCTGGAGTCAAAGTGCCTTCAGGCGACCTTGTTGGCGATTGATCCAAGGCAGCATTGATCTCATGTCCACCACTTTGGAGAAGATTCACACTCTCCAGATCAGCAGACTGCTGCAGGCTTTCAGCATCCTTGCATTTCAACTTAGTCCAAAAGTTGCTGACAGAACCCTCAAAGTACCGGGCAACCTCGATTATGGGAATGTAGACAACAAACAGAGAATTGCATATGTAGGTGATCAAGAACGGGGAAACACCACCATCAACAACAGACTGCACAACGTAGCTAGCGGCAATCCATATACTCGCAACAGCAACAATGTAAATCAACCCAAGGCACCATCTCCATGAGTCTGTGCTGGTCATTTTTGTCCACTTGTTGATGCTGCTTCTGCTTCCATCAACACCCTCCAAACTTCCTGTTAACATGAGGAACGATAAGTTTAACACTAAGAGTATGTACAATGCAAGAATGCTTAGATAGGCACTTAAAGGAAGAGCTATTGTCTCTTAACCATTAACCCACAATGGGATTCACTAATTTTACACGCTAATCTTCAGTTATCCAGAATCAAACAATCAATTTTCATGCCAAATGGCCTCTAGGCTTTAGGCATCAGCCGCTTAAGCAGGCAGCGACACGGATGTCATGGCAAGCACTTCTGCAGCCTTCCACCGTGGCACAAAAAACCTAGAACCTCCCGCAAACGACCAGCCAACCATCCGGGTCATGGCCTTAGGCAAGTGACTGCAAAAACTAATCTGATAAGAGCTTAGGACTTCTGTCGTATAGAGTATACCGACACTTGGAGGAAGAATGAACATATATTTTTTTATCGTAAAATTAAGCACGAACAAACGATAATTGGTCCACAGCCTGCGCATTCCCGCTTATGTCCCACTACCAGTAACAGTTGGCTTTTTTTCTTAAATAACTTTTGAGGGCAGTAACAGTTTGCTTGGTTTGCGCAAGTGGGGTGCCCAATTCACCCATCGCAAACCAAGGAACGGTTCCTAACTAGGAAACCCAACCTTTAGTCTCTAGAACCCCACGAGCTTAGCACGATTGTCATCCGAGACGAGAGAAGCACGCAACACCCCATTCTGGCATGGCAAATCAGCAGATTCCTTGGACATAATCCACCACACCCTTTATGACGAACCCGCTGGGAATAAAAGGAACGCGAAATTTGCCAGAAAACAGAAAAGGGTATGACGAGAGCCGAGTCACCTGGCGCAGAGGTTGAATCATGCTGGGAGGAGTCCATGGATCCCATCTCTATGGACACCGCCACCTCGCCCACCACTCCGGATCCAGGCTTCTCCCGCCCGCCCTCTTGGTCGCCTCAGCTAGCCACGCGCCGCGACATCCGCGTGACAACGACGGGGGGCGCACGCACGCGCCAAACAACTGCCCCCCTGCGGTCGGGCGCACAACGCCGGCGTGGCGACGGGGGGCTTAGCTAGCCGCTGGCCGACGGGGCGCGCGCGTGAAGGAGGGACGACCCCACGCGCGCTTCCACGGGGACGGCGCAGTGCGCCGGGGAGGCTGGGGGTCCTGTCGTTGACGGGGAGGAGCCGGGAGCGGCGGCGGTGGCCGGCGAGTTCGGGGATACTCGCGCTCCGGCACTCGCACGCGGATTCGGAGCTGCGGAGGGGTGCGGCCGTGCTGGTGGCCGTGGGCGTCCGCCCCCGGTCGGTTGGTGGTGCTGGCTCGGTCGCTTCTTCTTCGTGATGTGGGTCCCGGTGTCAGCTCAGCCAAATGGCCTAACTATTACTTTTTTTTTCGTTTTTGAAAATCTTTTAATTGCCGGATACTTGGACTCTCGTGGAACACGTGACAGCGAACCTTCCCTCTTGTGCTGCATGATGGCGACGGGAAATGGTGTTTGGGAGCCTGTCATATCGGATGTTTAGACACTAATCAGGAGTATTAAATATAGTCTAATTACAAAACTAATTGCACAACCCCTAGGCTAAATCGCGAGACGAATCTATTAAGCCTAATTAGTAATGTATTCTTGCAGTTTATCAGTATCTACACATTGTCAAGGTAGCTCACCTCCTTTTAGATTCGTCTCGCGATTTAGCCTAGGGGTTGTGCAATTAGTTTTGTAATTAGGCTATGTTTAATACTCCTAATTAGTGTCCAAACATCCGATATGACAGGTGCTAAAATTTAGCACCTGCTATCCAAATACCCCCTTAGTTGCGTCAAGATTACTGCCCCTAGAAGATCGAAAATGTTAGAGATATAAAGTATGAAGCTGCTAGCGCCGGAACGTCTAACATATAAAGTACGAAGCTGCTAGCGCCGGAACGTCCAATCCAGATGCTAGCCATCGGCCGATGCATCCATACTAATTAATACCCTGTAGCTACCTACCCACCTAAACGTCCCATATTGTTTCTGCACTGCAAGGCTCCGCGTTACTACCGTGCTTGCTGGAGTGCCAATCTACAACCATACTCCCACTGCCCGCACAAGAGAGAAAAAAAGATATATTATCGGTCAAAAGGGATAATATGAACAATAAACTATACAATACAAAAATATTACATATATAACATGGAAAACAATATATACAATATTAGAATAAAAAATCAACTTTTGCATATTCGAACAAGCTCGTTGATGCAACATCAAGGATATCGCAACAACAACAAAAAAATCTCTCAACATCAATACAAGACCACGACAGCTTTAAAACTGACACCTCCTTCTTTGCCTATCCAACTGACTTGAACAGGGGAACAAAACCAAATCCACTTCAGAAAATCACCAATCATGATAAATGGAAAATATTTGCTACAACATTCAGAACAAGTAATCGGAAACATTTCAAATCACCAAGTGCAACCAAAAAACTACAGCTGCACCTGCGACATTTAAAACAAGCGGCCTGAAAAATTATTGCTGCAAAATTTAGAACAAGTAGTCTGAAACATTTCAAATCACCAATCGCAACAAACAAAAATTACTGATGCGACATTTAGACCAAGCTTTCAAATCACCAATCGCAACAAACAAAAAATACTGATGCGACATTTAGACCAAGCGGCCTGAAAAATTCTTGCTGCAACATTAAGAATAAGTAGTCTGAAACATTTCAAATCACCAATCGCAACAAACAAAAACTACTGTTGTGATATTTGTAACAAGTGACCTGAAAAATTCAAATTGCCAAATCAATGCTTCAACATTCAGAAAAAAAAATATCCCAACATCACAAATCACCAGTTGTAACAAACAAAACCTACTGCATCAACATTCAAAGCAAAGTAGCCTATTGTAACATTGAAATCAAGTAGTACTAAGATTTCGAGTCACCATCCGAAATAAGTAGCCCCAACATTGCAAATAAGAAATTGCAACAAATATAGTACTGCAACCAACACCAATTTATCCTAACCATGATCGAGAAGATAAGAGAGGCAGTGCAGGTTGATGAAGGCACGAAGCTATCTCCATCTTAGCAGGGTTGGATGGGAGATCCTCCAGAAGGGCGGCACAAGGCGACGGCGGCGGTGTGAGGATTAGTGTGTTGCAGCTCCCGAGGCTGGTGGACGGAGATCCTCAAGACGGGCGGGGCAAGGCGACGGCACGAGGACCTGCAACTTTCAGGGCCGTGGCTAGAGATCCTCCAGATGGGCAACGCAAGGCCCCTTTATGTGGAGAGAAAGAGACGTGGGTAGGGGATATTAGGGCTCGTTTGGCAGGGCTGCGGCTGTGGCTTGTTCGGTGAAGCAGTTTTTTTTGCTTCAGCTTATTTGGATAGAAAAATGTTTGGCAAGCTTCTCGTAGCTGTGTAACATGGATAAAATGATGAAATGTCTATAATACCCTTATCCTTTTTATTTTTATTTTTCAGTTTTCTCTTTTCTTCCTATTTTTTCTCCTCTCTTTATTTCCCCTTCTCTCCCTTTTCTCTTTTTTTTCTCCTCTCTTCCCCACCCTCGCCGACCGCCGGCCACCTCTCCTCTCCGTCCCCGCCTCCCTACAACAGGGTCAAGCTTGGAATTTTGTCTTCGCGGACTGGGTGGAGCCGCGGGGAGCCGCATTTTTAGGCTCCGGCTTCGTCCATAAGCACCAGACAACAGGAAATTCGGAGCTTCTTCGGCGGAGCCATTTTTGCTCGATGGAGAAGCCGCAGCTAAAGCCTTGCCAAAGGGGACCTTAGTCAGTCAAATGAGGATAGGAACCGGAGCTCCCCTAGCACATGTCCTCAACCTGCCCCATGGCTGTAGATCTTGATTGCGCCATGGATCTGTAACCAAGCCTACATCAAGCATGGGGGCGTGCACAAGGGGCTAGCGGGGGTGGGGGTGGGGGCGGCCGTGGGGGCGCAAGCGCTCGGTGGTGGAAGGCCGCGAGGCGCTCCGTGCGGAGATGAGAGAGATATTTTTCCTTTTTATTTTTTAGTGAGGAACACAACTCTTCAACAATAATATATGGATAGGAATGTGGTCGTGGTCGTCCGGAAAGAGTATGCGCGTCCGGACATCCGCGTTGTAGCATTATCGTATAAAGTTTCCTCTGAGGCATTCAGCACAGAGACCACATTTGGTCTGGAAATCATGAGCCCCTTTAAAGGTGAAGTTCTTCGTATGGTTGGCTTTCCACTGTCGCCTCTGGACTGTAGATCCTCATTCAGATCCTCATTCATGGTTGATCTGTTATCTTTGTAATAGCCTCTCGTACATATTGGATTCCTGAGATCCTCGTTCATGGTCTGATATGTTATCTTTGTAATAGCCTCTCATACATATTGGATGGTCATTCGGCGAGCCCACCAGTGGTTCATATTGTGTGCTTAAACCTTTTTTCCTTTTTAATACAGATATACGTATTTCGATAAAAAAATATAAACGCTTCTACGCGCTCGAGATATGCGTCTCGTTTTTTGTGTTTATTCCATCACTAAAGTATAGTGGATGCGGAATAAGAAAAAGGACTACATGCTTCATCAAACCTATAGTCGTACAAACTTATTTCCATGATGTCAAATTAGAAATTAAGAATGGTTTCTTATGCACTTTATTGAGACTAAGGGTCAGTGGTTGAGCTCCCACCAGTTCCGGCCGGTGGAGCCACAAATTGTGGCTCCTTCGGTTCCGGCTCCTCTGATGCAACAGTGCGCGTGTCAGGAGGAGCCGGAGCCAGCTAGAGCTACTCCAAACGCGCCCTAAGAGCAGCCACAATGTAGTGTAAAAAACGATGCTTGGATAGATTCTGATAAGCAAATTACAACATTTGATTGAAGTCTGGGTACGAACAAGCGACGATATTCTGAAGTTTGAGTGAAGGCTGTGGAGTTTTAGATTTTGTCAAGGTCGGTCAATCCTGTCCTAGAAGTGTGGGAAATTATCAAAAGACGAAACGGAATAACAGAACGTTTCCCCTTCTTTATTCTCACCTCCATGGGTACCAATCACTGAAATAACTTACAGTTGCAGGAATAACAAGAACAAAAAGGCGTACATGACATAGTTACAGCTCAAACAGAAACTGCAAAAAACACCTCAATGAACATCACAAAGGAAACAAAAGAATGAACACCCCATAATCAACTGAACATTCAAACAGCACGATCCATGCACCACCACCGAATGCGCCTGCAAATGCAGACCATGCATGTAGCCATGTATCCACCGGTATCCCAATGAGATGGATTCCCGCCTAGTGCTTGTTGACGATGGCGCAGTGCTTCCTGATCTCGCCCTCGGACCCGGTCTTGACCTCGATGGCGCCCATCTTCACCATGGAGCGCGCGAACACCTGGGAGAAAAACTCGGGCGGCGAGTTCACCGCGGTGAGGATGTCGGCCTTGGCCGCCGCGTCGGTGATGAGCGCGGCGTCGGACTGGAACAGGCCCCGGCGCTTGAGCACGCCACGGTAGTAGCTGAGGTCGAAGGTCCGGAAGCTCCCCGGGTCCATCTCGACGATGGTGGTGTTGTCCGTCGGCGTCTTGCACTTGGTCCGGCGGAGGTTCGCCGCGTACAGCGGGTCCAGCGACGGGTCCGCGTCGCCGGGGCCACCGCGCCCGGTGAAGTTGTAGAGCCGCTCCGTGAAGGAGTTGCAGTGCGCGATGCCGATGGTGTGAGCCCCTGCATGAACAGCATAGGTGATCGGTCATCAGCAGACAGCAGGTGAGTTGCAGCCACAATGTTCAGCTAGCAAATTACCACGGATTAGCACATAACAGTAGTCAGTAGTAATTCAGTGACTGTTGCAGGATGGCTAAGAATTTGGAGGAAATTATTCAGCTTAGAGTTTTCGAAACCATTCGGTGCAACTGATACAAATACGATAGGTTCATAACTCTATCTGCAGTTGTCACCTAGCTTGGAATGTCGTGTGCACATGATGGTATCAATGCAGCATCAACCTACTTCTCGTTCAGGAGTTTCTGTCCATAATGTGGTAGAGAAGTAGTTATTCAATTCGGCCTCCTAGTATTATTGTGCAAGTAGTCCATATGAAAAGAATAAAAAAAGTCACCCATAGTACGATAGGGTATGGACTGCCCATAGAATATTTAATTATTATACTTGTATGCGGCAGAGGTGGATATAGATGATTTTTTACTACTCTGATAGTAATATTGTAGTACTCGTTCAGAACCTCCCTGCTTTGCCAAAAAAATATTGTGGTTGCCCTTAAAAGTTAGAATAATCAGAACAGACTGATTTTATGGCAGTTAGCAGCAGCGTGCATGTCGGCATCAGGATAGGTTGTCCACGTATAAAAGATGCGATGCCCGTCAGTGACACAACAAACCAGTCAAGTGACTGCAGTCCAAGACGTCCTTATCACATTATGACGTGCATACAAGTACTCAGATTCCAACTTTCACTCAAGTCATCGATCCTGTTCTAGCAAGATAACATGCTCTGAACAATGCTACTACATCCAAGGTGGTTAGTTACATCTCTTCCCGTTACTACCCCAATGCTAACTTTTTAGACATTGTTCTCCTTGTAGTTTAGTACTAGCAAGCTAGTATCACAGAGCTTTCAGTCTGGGGAGTTGTCTGTATGCGTTCCATGCCCTATTGTGATATGGAATCATTTTCCAGCTACCAAACTCTGGCTACATAGACAGGACAAAACCATCATTTAGATGTTAACTACCATACTGCGTCTCTTCCCAAGGACTAAGTGCATATGTGCTATACACGGCACTGATCCGAAGACTGGGGATGAACAGACTGGTAGTTGTCCAATTTAAAAGCCTCCTTTGTTGTTGGCTAGATTCATTCTAGAATGACAAGGTTAAGTAAGTTCCCTAACATTTGGTTTGCCCATGATGCAACGCCACTAAACGCCACTCATGCATCATGCTGAACTCTGGCCTTTTATGTGCAGATTTGACTGACAGAACTTTGGTCTTTTTTGGGTACATAGATCTGGCTGATGATAAATGTGCCATTCAGTAATGTAATACTAATACTAGTAGTCGGTAATCAAGACACGCTGTCTGTGGCTCTCTGCATGTTCAGGTCTGTCCAATCTGGCCATGACATGGAGTGGAACTCACTGCTGCTAAAATGTTCTAGGCTCCTACTGTTTTGTTCTGCTGTACAATGCACATGGCAAGCTAAAGAAGTTTACCTTGGAGCCATCTAGCTCAGGGACATTCTTCGCAAAAGAAAAAGAAAATCTAGCTCAGGGACATTTGGACTGGTCCTGCTGAGAGAGAGTGGGTGGGTAGGAGCGTGTCTACGTGTGCTGACTGCCGGCTCAACACATAAACAATTTGCCAAAGCTACTACCAGTACTGTTTCTAGTAACCAAGTACAATCTCACAGCTTATGCCAGCCAGCCTGAGCAAACGTATTCTCCGAACAAATGATGGATGATTCACTCAGCAAACGTAACATCACTCTGTGTCGGTGCCGTGTTAGGATCACCACGTTTAAACAGATAGCTAAAACCATTCTAATCCGAGGACTAGTAACTAATAACCATCCCTGTCACTGTTGATTTGTTTCCTTGTGTAAAATTAGCTAGGTTGATTGGCATGTGGAAAGAATCTTCTTGTTTGCTTGCTTGTTTTTTTTTACCAAAGATTTGTTGAAGTTGTCGTCAGGTGAAAGCAGTGAAGTAGTAACTGATGAGCTCTGAATGGCGGTGGCAATGGAGGGAGGAGGGAGGAGGGAGAGAGGTTTTGAGTTACCTGAGAGCCAGACGAGGTCGGCGAGGTCGAGGCTCTTGTTCTGGAACGACTGGAGGAGCTCGGTGAAGTTCATGGTGGGCGCGGGGATCTGGTCCAGCGCCTCCTGCTTGATGGACACCGTGCCGTCGCGCCGCCCCGTCGGCACGCTCCAGGACGGCCCGCCCTGCACTCACTCTCAGCGTGTCAGCGACGACGAGCTAGCTGCCGCGCGTCGGCGCGGCAATGTCGCCGGCGGTGCTTCGGCGGGGGGAGCGGGTGGAAGGGTGCTCACGGTGGCGACGACGGAGTCGCGGGCGGTGAGGGCGAGGATGTCGGCGCAGGAGACGACGCCGGGGCACTCCTTCTCGACGAGCGCCTTGACGCGGTCGATGAAGCCGTTGCCGCGCAGCGTCTGGTTGGGCGCCGCGTCCCTCTCCGCCTCGTTCCCGCCCGTCGCGTTCAGCAGCACCGACGCGTCGCAGCCCTGCAGGGAAGAAGGAGGCGGCATTGGCCGCCGTCAGCGTCCGTCGCCACGTACCCTGCCGCGCCGGCAGGAAGAAGAAGAAGAAGAACAGAGCACGCCGGCACACACTAGACACTGGCACGTACCCTGACGAAGCAGTCGTGGAAGTGCGTGCGGAGGAGGGTGGCGGCGATGGATGGCACGTGGGGGATGTGCTCCATCACGTAGTCCTTGATGATCTTCTCCGCCTGCGGGCAGCTGTGCTCGTAGAACCCCTCCCTCAGCTGCGCCCGCGCGCCGCCGGCGAGCACGGCTGCCACCACCACCACCACCGCCACCACCGCCATTCTCGCCATCTCGCTCCGATCACTCGCCGGCGCTACCTGTCCTCTGCTCCCGAGTCTCTACTAGTTAGCTCGTGTGTGTCTGCCGAGTGGTACCGGTACAAGATTCCGAGCCGGGCTCCGGGCTATATATACACACGGTAACAGCAAGGCACGCTGCGGGCGGCGGCACAAGACCACGAGTGGTTAGTGGGGTTTGGTTGCCGCGCGCATTTGATATCCCCGGCGAGTCGGTAGCGAGGAGGACGACGACGCGGTCGCCGGACAGCGCCGGGTCCAACTACCGGCGTGCTGGCCGGTAGAGCCCCGGCCGGGTGTACTTGTACGCAGTCGGCGTGTACGTGCTCGCGTACGTGGCGGCTACCGGTGGTCGAGGCGGAGCGCACGCTGCTGCACAAATGGAGGACCGGGGGCACGTCAGCGTCATCGCCAGCGCGGCGGCGGTCTCCGTCTCCGGGGGTGGCGCGCTCCAACTCCAAGTGTCATCCGTCAAGCGTCGTAGGTGATGTACGCGTCGTCAGACTACCGACCATAGTGGATGGTTTTCGCTTGCCGCGGCTGCCGTCCCCTATTCCCCAACGGCTGCCTACGTGGTACTCTACGGTCTACGCCAACTCTGTACTTGTCGTCAGGAAAATTCAGACATTCAGTGGACTGTTGTCGGATCGGAGTTATGTCTGAATTCAGAACAGCGAAGGTTTGAGATACATTTTGCTTTTAGTGTAGGCTGGCTGGCTGATTGATTGGTCAAGAGAATCACGCGGTGGCAGCTGGTAGAGGCGTAGAGCCCATCGTCACAAGCTGATCAGTTCCTTTATGCTTTCGAGCTCCTCCTCTCTC
>NC_028453.1:37845331-37853217 GCF_000263155.2 Setaria italica
CTCCCAATTGATTCAGAGATCCTCTTTGCTTTTCCTGGGTTTACGAGTTCAGTGATTCTTTGTGAAGGTAAAGCGATTGGTGAAGAGATTTTCTACTCTCCATCTGTAACAACTAGCTTCACCGAGAAACTGAAATGAAGAAGCGAACAAAAACGGATAAAAAGCAAGCGATAATTCCATTCAAAGTGGCTGATGATGACAGCCAAGCCAAGCCAAGCCTTTGCAGTGCTTGCCAGCCGTTAGACGATGATGGATGGGTGTTCTTGAACTCTAGCACATGCAGCTCTAGCCATTGTCGCCCCCCGATCCACCATCCCTTCCTGAAGATGATTCCTTCGCTGATAGCGTCGCTACAGTAGCTGCCGTCACACACATTGTTATAATCTTTGTCATCACATGGGGGGTAAGTGGTGGATTGGTTACACATGTGACGACGCCCATGAACTGCTACTCTGCTAGCACTGTTTAGTTTTGCTGCGAGGTGTGGCGTACGTCTGAGCAGTAGACGACAGTGACGATGCATGCGCTGATGGCGGGCAGGGCCGGGGCAGCCTGAGGTTTTTTTGAGACACGCTTCGCCGATCAGTCGGTTGCGGCGTCGCTGTCCGTCGCCGCCGTCGCTGTCGTGGAGCCACCGTGCATGCCGTGCGTGCGCGCAGGGCAGCGGGCAGGAGGCAGCTGGCTGTTGGATGCAAACATGGCATTGGAGAGGAAAGATGCTGCAAGAAAGTCGCCGGAGGCAGGCGTGTGGTTCGCTTCCGGGTTGGCGCGCATTCAAGGCGGGCGTACGCATGGGCAAGGCGCCGGCGGCCGGCCTCGGCTACGTACTTCAGGTCTGCAACCGACGAGATTGTCCGGCCACTCGTGGTCATGTGTGCACCTTCGCTACAGGAATATGCATCGGCCATCGGCCATTGCAAGTGCTGCAATTGCGCACGTGTCTGTGGGATTTTCTGTGCAGGAACAACTGTCTCTGCGATGTTGCGGGGAAATGTAAATTCCACGTGTACTCGTGGACAAGATATCCATTCAATCGTTGAATTTACACTCTGTAACAGGGTAGAGCTTCAGATCCTCGGTCGAGTGAAGATGAGAGGCAACACGAGCGCACGCACCGGGTGCTGAGATGAGATCGTGTGCCGGCGGCGATGGACGGACGCCGCGCCGGCGCGTCGGCACCAGTCACGCTTGACTTTACACGGCCACGCAAACTAAAAGGTACTGGGCTCAGCCTTCGACACCGTTTTAAATGGACCCAGCCCAATAGCGACCAAAACTCGACTGCACGGCCCAAGGAAGAGCTCAGCTGGGCGGCCCACCGGTGTGCAGCGGTTTGTTCGACGTCGCCGAAACAGAGAGATTTTGCCTGCGATCCAGTAAGTCTCCAGCCGCGCGCGCGCGCTGACCGCCACGCGGCCACGCCTGGCGCCCCGCTGGATCGGCGGGCGCCCCGCCCGTCGCGACCGTTTCGCTCGTGCGCCCTCGCCCACCGCCGCCGCCGCGATCTCGTCCGCGCGCACAGCTCACCGCCACCCCATCCCTCGCTGCCTCGCTCGGGGGCGGCCGTCAAGACCCCCCCAACCCTCTCCCGCATTGCGGCTGCGCGCGCGCCCCCGCCGCCCCGTGGGGACCGCCACGACACGAGACGCCACGATCGGCGGAAGGCACCGCCGCCGCCGCGGTGCTGGGAGGAAATGGACGTGACGTTCGCGACGCCGCGGGGCCGGGAGTTCACCCTCGAGGTGTGGTACTTCGCGACGGTGCGGGAGGTGAAGGAGGCGGTGCGCGCGCGCGAGGGCGTCCCCGCGGCCTCCCAGCGCCTCTTCCTCGGCGGCCGGGAGCTCGACGACGACGCGCGCGACGCCGCGCACTACGGCGTCCTCCAGGGATCCCGCCTCCTCCTCCTCCTCCCCGACGACGACGACGCGCCCACCTCCTCCCCCTCCCCCGCCTCCGCCAACCCCGCGGCCGACGTCGTCCGCGTCGCCGTCTCGGCCCCCGCGATCGGCCGCACCGTCGCGCTCGACGTCCGCGCGGCCGACACCGTGGCGCGCGTCAAGGAACTCCTCCAGGACCGCACGGAGGGCGCGCTGCCCGCGGCGAGGTCGGCACTTTTCGTCGGCAAGGCGGAGATGGACGACGGCAGGGCGCTGGCGGACTACGACCCTCCGGCGGACGGTGTGATGGAGCTGTGCGTCGTCGTGCGCCAGCCGCCCACCTCGGATGCGGCGGCGGCGGCGGCGGGCGGCGGCAACGGGGTCGGGGCCAGGAACCAGCAGAGGATCGCGGTGAAGGTGATGTTCGGCGCGAGGGCGGTGGCGCTGGAGGTGGGCGCTATGGACGTGGTCCGCGACCTGCGCAAGGAGGTGGAGAGGCTGCACCTCCCCGTGCACGACGGCAGCGGCGGCGGCGGCGGCGGCGGCTACTTCTTCGTGTACAAGCAGAACGTCATGGACGAGGACCGCACCCTGCGGTGGCACGAGGTCAAGAACGGCGACACCATCGAGATCTTCAACGGCACCGTCACCGGCGGCGCCTGACAGGATACGATCAGATCAGATCGTGGGGTTTAGCAAAGGGTTTAGGGGTTTTTTCATCTTCAATCTTTGCATTGAGATTTCAGAGTTGCATTGCTTCAAAGTAATCAGCATACAGTCGTATTGTGTTCTGTATCATGGGTGTTTATGATAATTAATAACAATAAAAAGGTTTTTTTTGGTGTTCGATCTGCAATCCAGCATTGGAATTTCTGGAGTTATGTCCTTGAGTTTCGTTTTGGCTAGTATTCAGGCCTTCAGGGCATGCCTGCCTGACAGTGATGGAACGATGGTACTTATGATACAGTGGTGTTGTCTCAGAGACGAATGTATGCAGTTGACTGCGTAGCCATGCAGTTGTACGTTCTATGCCACCAAATGCAAAGAAATTGGAATTTTTTGGCAAACCACAATCCCCATCTCTCACTGATAATGCGCATATCAGAGGGTTTTGACATTCTGTCAACAAGTTTGTCAGGTCCAGTGGTTCTGATCATCCCTCGAGAAATGCACCATTGCTTACCAATTTGGAATTTTCCGGCCTGTTAACGCTGCAATTTCCTGAGCATCAGTAGTAGTAGTGTAGTGGTTGCAGTAACGTACTATTGCGCCACCACTTTGATTTTGATGCAGTGGACTCTACATCTGCAAATTGGTCACAGAATTTGGAGCACATATCATTTTGGGAACCATAGCTGGAATGGATTCATAGCTGCAACCAATCTACTCTCTTCCATATAATCTGAGATAGTAACGATCAAAAGGGGAAAAATCCGTAGGCGCCTATCAGTCAGCACAACTGCACAAATAGCTTGGCATCGGGCGCTTGGCAACCGCCGGCGACGCCACTAACGAGCGTCCTGATCCCTACCGCCGCCGAGCGCGTCGAGCGTCCTCGAATCCTCCTCGTCTCGCCCTGCTCCACGGCAGGAGCTTACGGCTGCCGGCTGTGACTGTACGATCCTGGTTGACTATGCCCTTCGCGCCATCTCGGTGCGCCGCCGCTGCATGGCCCCGCGAGCGGCGGCGGAGGCGTGCGCGGGGCCGGAAGCAGATCTAGTCCGCGTGAATTTGACGGAGGCTGGCGCGGGAGGTACGGCGACGGAGATAGGGGAGCTCGCCGGCCGCCATGGCGCCCGCCCGAAATCGATCCAGAATCTTGCAAAGAGCCCCCTCATTTTGGATTAGTAATTTACATAAACCCCCCTAATTTGGATCGCGACTGTTGATCGCGATCCAATATTGTTTCACAAAACCCCCTGGTTTGTATCGCGATTATTAATTGAGATCCAATTATTTTCAGAAAGAACCCTGGTTTGGGCCACCGGCTCTCTTCCCATCTCTCGTCGGCTCCACCGCCCGCCCGTTCGCCGCGACGCCGTCCTTCTCGCCCTCGTCCCTGCTGGCTCCTGGAAGCGCCGTTCATTTAGGGCAGCGCTCTAGTGCAGCAGCAGCAAGGATCGTATGTGATTCGATTCGGCGTCACTGACTCATCCGAGCGGAGCGAGCAGCCGCGCAGTTGATGAGATCGCACCGGCAGCAATGGCGGCCTGACCCGCAGCTCAGTCGCCTTCTCGTCATCCCCAAGAAGCGGGGAGGTCTCTGCGCCTGCAGTCTGGGCTGCGGACCGGCGGCGCTTGACGGGATGCGATCAGACCATGGGGGCAAAAAGGATTTAGGGGTTTTTTTCATCTGCAGTCTTGCACTCCTGCATTGAGGTTTCAGAGTTGCATTACTTCATAGCAATCAGCATGCAATCGTTTTTTGTTCTGTATCATGGGGGTTTATAACAAACAAAAAGGGGGTTTTGGTGTTCGATCTGTAAAGAATTCAGGATTTCAGGAGTTCTGCGTTTTGGCTAGTATTCACTATTCAGGGCATGCCTGCCTGACAAGTGACAATGATGGAACGATTGCATAATATAGTGGTGTTGTCTCAGAGAAGAATGGATGCAGTTTTCTGAGCACGCATGCAGTTGCCACAGAAAGCAAAGAAAATTGGAATTTTTGGCAAACCGCAATCTCCATCTCTTACTGATAATGTGTATATAAGAGAGTTTGGAATTTCTGTCAACAACTTTGGCACCAGCTTCAGGTTAGGGGATCTTCTGCCATGGCTGTGCAGACAGCAGACATATGTTTGTCAGCTCCAGTGGTTCTGCGATTTCCTGAGCTTCAGTCCAGTTTCATTTTGATGCAGTACTGTATAATATGAAAACGTGCTGCTACCTCTGCAAATTGGCTACAGAATTTGAAGCGCATAGCATTTTGGGCACCATAGCTGCGACCAATCTGGGTTCCAAATTGTAGGTTATTATGCATCTAGACATAGTGTCCATATGCATAATAATATTTATAAAAAAAACAAACCGATGTGGAAGAGTACATGTTTAAGAAACTCTCGTCCAAACAGTCGAGATAGTAACGATCAAAAGGTACTGAAATTATACAACTGCAGAAAGCGTAAGATTTAGGGATAACGATATTTGCAATCACTCCATAGGTGGCTATCAATCAGCACAAATGACACCTGGGAAATCTGAAATGATATATCCTATAAACATTACATCAATATGAAATATATGATGAACCTAAAACCAGAGCACCAGCATGAACTGAAAAATGACATAAATGAAACTGCGATTGAGGAAGCAGCATAATTGCAATACCGACTATCATCATCACAACATATACAGAACTGTTGAAGCAACGCACCAGGAAAAGTTTAGTGCTTCCACTTCATAAACATGAATAAACCGTATAATAGCAACGAAACATCCAGAACGGCAGAAACCATTAACAGACAGATAGACACAGCAATTTCAGGGTTCACTTATTCATCACATAGTTCAACCAAACTGCTGCACAGCAGCAAGTGTTCACAAAACACCACCAGACGACATAAGACGCACATCAGACGGGCACGACTCGACCATGACACAACAACAGGACACGCAGACAATCTCCATTGGAGAGACAAGGCAGGCACCAGACTTGTGAACCCAGGAATGACAGCAGCTCGACAGCCCCAAGACTTACTGGCCACCACGGAGACGGAGCACCAGGTGGAGGGTGGACTCCTTCTGTATGTTGTAATCCGCCAAGGTGCGGCCATCCTCCAGCTGCTTGCCGGCGAAGATGAGACGCTGCTGGTCTGGGGGGATGCCCTCCTTATCCTGGATCTTCGCCTTCACGTTGTCGATGGTGTCAGAAGACTCCACCTCCAAGGTGATGGTCTTGCCAGTAAGAGTCTTGACAAAGATCTGCATACCACCACGCAGGCGGAGCACAAGGTGAAGGGTCGACTCCTTTTGGATATTGTAGTCGGCAAGGGTACGGCCATCCTCAAGCTGCTTGCCAGCGAAGATGAGACGCTGCTGGTCCGGGGGAATGCCCTCCTTGTCCTGGATCTTGGCCTTCACATTGTCGATGGTGTCAGAAGACTCCACCTCCAAGGTGATGGTCTTGCCAGTAAGGGTCTTGACAAAGATCTGCATACCACCACGCAGGCGGAGCACCAGGTGGAGAGTGGACTCCTTCTGTATGTTGTAGTCAGCCAGGGTGCGGCCATCCTCAAGCTGCTTGCCGGCAAAGATGAGACGCTGCTGGTCCGGGGGGATGCCCTCCTTGTCCTGGATCTTGGCCTTCACGTTGTCGATGGTGTCAGAAGACTCCACCTCCAAGGTGATGGTCTTGCCAGTAAGAGTCTTGACAAAGATCTGCATACCACCACGCAGGCGGAGCACAAGGTGAAGGGTCGACTCCTTTTGGATATTGTAGTCGGCAAGGGTACGGCCATCCTCAAGCTGCTTGCCAGCGAAGATGAGACGCTGCTGGTCCGGGGGAATGCCCTCCTTGTCCTGGATCTTGGCCTTCACGTTGTCGATGGTGTCAGAAGACTCCACCTCCAAGGTGATGGTCTTGCCAGTAAGAGTCTTGACAAAGATCTGCATACCACCACGCAGGCGGAGCACCAGGTGGAGAGTGGACTCCTTCTGTATGTTGTAGTCAGCAAGGGTACGGCCATCCTCAAGCTGCTTGCCAGCGAAGATGAGACGCTGCTGGTCCGGAGGAATGCCCTCCTTGTCCTGGATCTTGGCCTTCACGTTGTCAATGGTGTCAGACGACTCAACCTCCAGAGTGATGGTCTTGCCGGTGAGGGTCTTCACAAATATCTGCATACCACCCCTGAGCCTCAGCACCAGGTGAAGGGTGGACTCCTTCTGGATATTGTAGTCGGCAAGGGTCCGGCCCATCCTCAAGCTGCTTGCCGGCAAAGATGAGACGCTGCTGGTCCGGGGGGATGCCCTCCTTGTCCTGGATCTTGGCCTTCACGTTGTCGATCGTGTCAGAGGACTCAACCTCAAGCGTGATGGTCTTGCCAGTGAGGGTCTTCACAAAGATCTGCATCTGCAAACATTAAGGGACAGAAACAAGAGTTAAACCACCTTAAACATGCAGCCATACAAGACACAGAATAATGCGATACTGAAACTGATCAACTCTTGAAAAGAAAATGAACATCTCAAGGCAGAGTAGGCTAACTAAATTTGACAAAAACCTTGCTAACAAACATTATAGGACACAGGACACTGCAGTATTGGAACCAGCCAATTCTGAACTCATCAATGAACATCTCATTAAGTACATATTAACAGCTCTGCATTCTATGTTCAACAGAATACAAAACTAAACTTGAAGCCAATCAATAATGGTGAGAATCTGAATAATAGCATTTTAAAATTAACTGCCATGTAAAACTTTGACAACACGTGATGTGGCCTTACTTGATACAACAATCCATCAGAAACAGAGACAGATAAGCAGTAACACAGTTTATTCTGAGCTAGATAGTGAGGAACCAATTAAGAAATTGTGCAGCAACATCTAAATGAGCCATACTATCAATAATGAAATAACTAATTGCACATCTAGATCAACAGAATTGATTAATTCCACAACAATCAACGTTTCGGCTATTATAAAAAAGTCAATGGTCTAGGTAAAGCTACCAAGATTAAACAGCAATCGAGCTGTACTCCTCTGCATACTACCACCTAGATAAATCGAACCAACAATCTATCGGCAAACATGAACCATCATGGCATCATGCGATCCAACATAAAGTAAGGGGGTGTTTGGATAGCAGGTGCTAAATTTTAGCACCTGTCACATCGGATGTTTGGACACTAATTAGGAGTATTAAATAGTCTAATTACAAAACTAATTGCACAACCCCAGGCTAAATCGCGAGACGAATCTATTAAGCCTAATTAATCCATCATTAGTGAATGGTTACTGTAGCACCACATGTCAAATCATGACTAATTAGGCTTAATAGATTCGTCTC
>NC_028453.1:37853317-37961357 GCF_000263155.2 Setaria italica
TACGCCACGGTGTGGGGCCCAGCGGCGAGAGGCTCTCGTGGAGTCCGTTCCCACCGCACAATTTCTCCGGGAAAAAGCCAGAAGAACCGGTCACGGACTCACGGTGTTTGCTTCCTGCGGTTGGTGACCGTTAATGGTTAGACGGAAAGATTAACGCCGTTAATGGTGATGTTTCAATCATGCATGAGCATGACCTTTTCTAGAGAAAGCTATTCGTGTCTAAATTAATATGTCCTGCTTCCATTACTTTAATTTAATGTATTTGATTATTAAAAAATTAATATATCTAGGTTTAAAAAGTTAGTTTGTTTTCTAAAATACTGCTTGTTGAATTATGGAGTTCAAATTACGTTTGGAAGTTTGTGATAGAGGAAGGGTGAAAATGATCAAGAGACCTCCAAGTTCCATCATTTTCAGTGTAACGTTTTTCTCAGAATCAAAACGATAATCCCTCAAATGGATATGGCAGTGGAAGTATTGAGAAAATAAGAAATAGCCACTCATGCTCAAAACATATTGATATGATGATATCAATCACGAACCGGTTCATGCAACATAAAGGCAAGTTTGAATTGGCAAATGGTAGACACATTTTGTATACTCTCTCCATCCTAAATTACTATCTATTTTGGCTATCTATTTTGACTTTTCTAAGTAGATAGTTTTTTATACACACCTAGATTATACAATGTCTAGATATATACAAAAGTAACGTATCTAAGAAACCGAAATGAATAGTATTTTGGGACGGAGGAAGTATATCGCAAAATCTGATTAACTCGACAACAATTTAAATCTCATAATACAACCCAAATAGCAAGGATGTCCGGGCGCATATCATAACATAAAGAATGTGCAAGGTAGAGTAACCCGTAAAAATGAGACGTTAATGTCCAAACCAAATTTGGCAGTCCTCTTATCTTAGCCCTCCTTTGCCTTCAAATTACTTTCCCACTAAATTTTACTAAGTTTTGGCTACAGGTATTACTCCCTCTATTTAAAAGCAATTTGCTTATCCTAAACATCCATATTAAGAGTGATGGTAGTATGGAAGGTTACTTGACAATAAATTTTGGCTACATGTGTTACTAAGTTTTGGCTACAGGTATTATTCCCTTTATTTATCTAAAAAAATATTCGCTTATCCTAAAGGTCCATATATATTAAGAATGATGTGTTAGCACGAATTAAAAAGTAATGGAAGGTAAGTTGACCATAAATTTTTGACATGCTTAACCACTCGATCATTACGGAGCTACTAGTACTCCAAACCCGACCGAAAGATCTTAACAAAATCAACATGTCGGCGTCCCTCCGCGTCTGCTAGAGCCCCGGCGTGTCCTCGCCGGCAATCGCCCGCTTGGACGACGTGATCTGCACGGCGAGTAAACGGAGGAGACGCTGCAACTTCCTGCTGGCAAAAAAAATCCATCCTTTCCGTTCTTGTGGTCCTCCGTCTTTGCGGTGCTTGCGGACGTTGCTTTCGTTCATGGGATATTTTTGTTTATTTTTTGTGATGATGGAAAGGCGCATGATTGGACCTTGAACGTTCGCACCGGGGCCATTTTCCAGTGACACGAATAATGAATAAAAATAGAATAGAGAAAAGGGCGTCGCTTTCTTCTCATAGGAGGCAACGCGCATTTCTTTATCAGAGAAGATGCTCTGGTTTTGCAAAAGCGGTTTCCTTCTTATCCGCTGCCTGTTTTCTTTCAGCTCGTCCGCAGCCACGAGGAAAGAATCTTTAATTGTCAGGCACCGGCAGCATCTCTCCCTTCGTCGTCTTGCTTGCTTGTGTTTAGAGGAGAAACACGGCTCGCTTTGCACTTCAGCGTTACCTTCGTGCGCTGGGTTTCCTTGGTTCATCGGCCGGGCTCCCGTGGATGGAGTTCTTGCAGGACGGTGATGTCTGAACCGACACGCCTTGAACTGTCATCCATGGTGACAAGGAATTCCTTGGTGGTTGTCCAACGTCGACTGAAAGAAGAAAAGAATAAATCATGGTTCCATGGCAGCATACAGAAGTTCCATGCTCATGGTTGATGGCAGCCAGCCTACGGATGACCAGTTTGCAAAAATTTCGGCTGGGAACAAAGCAGGCAAACGGAACCCGGCCCTTTTCTTGTGTGTGCGTGGACTCTGAACTTCTGAAGGTGTTTGCTCCAGCTCCCAGTGCCAAGTACTCCACGATGATTCTAGTAGTCAAATAATGTACCCAACCAGCCAGCGACAACTTTGATTCTGCAGGATCGGAGTTCTTCAGGCCAGAGCTGCACAAAGATGCACCGTTTTAAGCAACGAAAATTATCGCAATATCCGCCAAAGAAAAAGACTTGTTCGAAGCAATCACTCTGTTCCAAAATCCAACAGGCTTGCCCCAGCGGCCCATCTCAAGCCCCAAGCTAACTTACTTAGTGGGCCTAATGCCACAAGCAGGCTTTCAGGACTAAACCAGCCCAACCATTTTAGTGGTTATTCTTTGTTGGATATATTCTGTTTTTATCAGGTTTGCTAGTTGGATTTACACCCAAGAACGAAATTTACAGCGGCGTGAAGTTGCTAGGTGTGGTCTTTATGAGGTCGATTTGGCATCACCTACTGATTTTAAGAGGGGATAAACCGACAGAGGCCATCATCATTGGCATTTTTCTTAAACCTGAAGCTATCAGGAAAAAGCATGAATTTGAAGATAATAAAGTAAATACCCCTAGTCCGTGTCTCCTTGAAGAACAACAACGGAGATCTGAAGTTTTTTTTTAGTATCTTGCCTTTATACAAGAGCCGACAAGAAGTCATTTCCACAAGTTCATAGGCAAAAATTTAGAGGAGTGAAACCAAAGGAATACGTTGCTGATGTTGAACTTACAGCTAGAGATGATACTTGGTACGGAAATGACCACAAGAATTAAATTCTAAAAATATTTTGACAGCAAATCCGCTTAAAGATGGAAACCTTTTTATGGGATCAATTAAAAAAAGTGTATTTTATGGGCAAAAATTTTGTGGAGTGAAACCCAAGGAACTGGTCACTGACGCTGAACTTTCAGCTAAAACTTGTACCCCCGACCAAAGGAATCAAATTCTGTACTTACATATTTAGCAGCTACTAATCTACATAAAGGTGGAAAGCTCCATTGCACTAGATGCTACACAAATAATTGTACCTGACCAAGTACGCGCAGCTTGTTCTTATCATCCTTTACTGTTCCAGATTTACGCTCTCCAGTACAGCCACCAAACGTTTGCATGCCGCTGTAAATCGTGCTGCTTAAAGATCAATAGGAGTACAGGACCATGGAGACAGTTGACCCCATGACCATGCATTGATACATCCAGCCTTGAAAGCTCATCTCTATCAAGTGATCGAGCTGGTGCAATGCAATCTACATCAAGAAAACCAAAACCGGTGGGCAATACAATGCATTGCTTTGGATAATTTCCTGTATGAGATATTACTGATTTACTGGAGGGCATGAGGTAGATCCAGAGATTCTGCCTGTAACAAAATGTAAATATTTACCAGATTGATGTACAGGTTCAGGTCAGCACTCGATTTCAGTGATTTGGTGGAGTGTCCTGGCTCAGAAAACTTTTTTGAATAATGTGCTCTGAAAACTTTTTGAAAATTGGGCTCAGAAACCTTTTGAGAAAATTGTTCTCGGAAAAGTTTTGGACGTTAGGTTAAATGTGTAAAGGGACAAGCGTACCCTTGAAACTTACTTAAGTTCACTTATGTGAGAGAAAGTGACTGTGCAACCGATGTTTTGCACTGGCGACACACAACACAAGCATCTGGATCTTGGAACAGACACGCAAACTGCTACCTCCTTTTCAAAAAAGATCGTTGTGCAGAACACTAGTTACTATTTACTAACAAGAAGAAATTAAGAGGGACAGTGACGCAAGAAGCTCGAGGTACACTGCAACAGCATGGCGTGCGTCGACTAGACACCTGTCTCAAGAGATGGCCGGAGGGAGTGGAAGAGGAAACACCACCTAATTTGCGATCACCTTTATTTAAGGAGGCCTGTGCTGTCCATACAGAAGGTTCAGATCTCTTTCCACCTGATTCCCATCACCTTTCTCTTCTCTGCTCTCGCTTCAGTTCTGAACCGAAATTTCTGCAGAGATAATGAGCTCTGGTTCCCCTCTCTCTGCAGTATTTTTTTCTCCAGAATTTCAGGTGTAGCAGGCATTTTGTGGCAGAACGAAGAGGATAGCCGACGAGTTCTGCTTGTTCGTAACAAAGAAAGCTTGCTGCTTGCAGCATAGGGCATAGGTACAGGTAAACTTCAAGGTACAGCTACCTTTCTCTGTTCTGAATTATAATCAGTGTTCATGTACAGATTCATGCGTACTGTAATTTTGATCTCCTTTGCATGATTCTGAAAATGTCCCGGCTCTAGGTTTGATGTGTGTGAGCGTTACCTTCAGCATTCCAACCTTTCTTGCGGTTACCTTCAGCATTCCAACCTCTGTTTCGTTGGGAAGGCCTCGCCAATGGCCATATCGATGAAGGGCATATTCAGAGGGTTGAAGATCATCGCTCAGATATTCAGTAAGAGCCATTCTTCCATCTTATAAATCTCAGTCCTTTGGTTATCTGAATATGTAGAAATGCTAGTTGGTATGCAGTAAGCTGTGGATCTGTGCAGCTCTTATCGACGACTGATGTGAGTCTGAAACTCTGTGGTTTCCAGCAGTGCAGAGGGAGCACGAGATCGAGATCGGGTACCCTACAGACGTGAGGCATGTGTCGCACGTAGGGTTCGGCGCTAGCGGCTCCTGCCCAAGCTGGGTAAGAAAAAGGAAACATCTTCTTGGCAATCACCTGCCGATTTCGATTTCTGCATGATTTTCTGCCTGTTCTATCTGAAGCAGATGAATGAATTCAGAGGAGCAGAGGAGGTAGCAGCGGCAGGTGGAGGAGGAGGAGGAGCATCCATAAGCTCTGCTGTCCAGTCGAGGCAGACCTCCTGGGCTTCCCTAGGCAAGTAGCTCGCCCTCATTTTATTACCTTTGGTCTCCATGAATCTTGAGGTCAGTCCATACAACGAACTAGAGGAAGATGGGGTGATCGATTCCTTGTGTCAGGAGTAGCGTACGACTGTACTCTCTGCTCTTGCCACGTAGAACTATCTGTCTTCATTTTTGCAATGTCAGGCTAGAGTCTCCTCGTATGGTTTCAGTTCGAAAAAAATTAGGACTCTTGATTCATGCGTGTGGTGTTGCTTCCATGGCCGTGATTCTGTGCAGCAGGCGATGCGCGCTTCGGCCCAGGTCCGTCTTCCGTGTGCTGTATTCGGCCCAAAACAAATGCGACTACCCGTGCAGTAGCGTCTTCCTTTGTTTTTTTTTTCGTCGCACGCACGCGTTCGTTGGTGCGGCTACTGACTCGCACACTGTTGCGTCTGCTACAGACTTCGAGCAACCGGTAGGCGCCGGCGTGCCGCCGCCGGCAGAGGCCAGCACCGCCGACATCTCCGCAGCGCACGACGCCGGTGCCGGTGCCGCCACCCCAAGAGGCGCACCGCCCCCGAAGAAGCCGGCGACGAAGCCGAAGAAAGCCCGGGCGTCGTCGCCGGGCTCGTCCTCGTGGCGCTCCACGGCGTCATCCGCCACCGCGCGCACGGACTCCGACGAGCCGCGTCCCGCCGGCGTACGAGCCGCCTGATCGATAGCAGAGGAGAACGCCTCCGCGACCACCGTACAAGTGTACATGTTCACGCGTGACACGGTTAAATTTGCTTTGTTACGTTATCTGTTTGGTGTGCTTGGTTCGTGGCGTGCTGTTAAGACGGGTCGAGTTCAGTTTCGCTAGAGAAAACGACAGGAGCCGAGTGAAGAAGAGAGAGCAATTAGCTGACGTGGCAGGCGTACGCTCCATTATTGTGGGTGTTTCCCGTCGCTTGCTGAACGATTTTTCTGAACGCTGCTCCTAAATAGCACTGTCGGTAGTGTTGGAGTTGTTCCAAATTCACTCTAGGAAATAGGCCGGGCTTCTGACGGAGCGGAGGTCCATCGCCGGAGGCTTGGGCCGGAGGTTTGGTACGGTACGGTACACCCTTGCTAGGGTTTCGTGGAGGCTTGATTCTCTTGTAAGGGCGTGTAACTCAAAACTCTTGAGATAGTGAGATTGTTGCTAGCTGGTGCCTGTGGTTTTTCCCCTTCACATCGAAGGGGTTTTCCACGTTAAATCGTGTGTCTCCTCTGTGGTTTGATTCTTTACTTCATATTTCTATACGTCGTTCATAACAGGTAGGCAAGTGAAGAACACGTCAAGCCGGCCACTCCGTCGATCCTGTTCGGACGTGACAAAATTGAACTGCGAGCATCACAATTCGCAAGAGGCTGAAGACAAATCACCAGCCTCTTCAATATTCATGGATTTTGACCTGAACAAACTCTTGGGGCATACTGTGCTTGTTTGAATTGCTCTGCACTTCGTTGTCTGATGCCCCAAGAGTCTTGTTTTCCATGGACAGTCGCATGTGGCAACTGGCGAGAAAGATCCTTGTCGAGCCTGACTGCCTGAGCCACCACCACCCGTCTCGTGGCTCCGCGTGCAGTTCGATTTCCTCGCAGCCAGGTCAAGTCACGAATAACTTTGCCAACACGGTCGTAAACTCTGCTGCTGTGCTAAAAAAAAGGACAAGAAACTTCAGAACTTGTTCCAAAAAAAGAAGAAGAAAGAAAGTTCAGAACTGTTTTTCTGATAAAGATTGTTATCGACTCGCACTGTATGTATGATCTGTCGACTGACTAATGAGCTCAAGAAATTCCTTTTCCCCTTCGTTCGTTTCCCTGGATCGATCCGATTGGACCGATCGATCGAAGCATCACGCCGGCCAGGAACTTTCCAGGGCCGCCGCTGACCGGGGGAGCGGCGTCAGGTGCTGGAGCCTCGCCATGTGTGCATGGGATAGCACCAGATAGGCACGGATCGCACACGCCGCTCTGAGTCTGAAAGCGACGCTGGCCGGCTACGCATCGAGGCCGCGGCACGGAGGAAGGAACCGTCGTCCCCGTCGACACCCGTCGGAGCATCCGCGATGCACGGTGGCCCGACGAGATGCCTTAGCGATGTGATTACGCGAAGCGCGCACCGACAGTTTGGGGCAACTTGATCCTGTGACCGGTGCAACGCGAGGGCCGGCGAGGAGGAGCCGTCGCCGCCGCCGTGGGTCCTGTGGAGACTCGTCGTCGTCGGGGCATCCGGTGCGCACGGTGGCGCACACTGCGAGGCGAGATGCGGCGTGAAGCACAAGCCGCCGCGGATCACGTGGAGCGGCGCGGTGACTGACCGATCAGAGAGGTGCGTGTTGGCATGGCCGCGTGGGCACAGCGCAGGGTTGCGAGGTAAACTTGGCTCCAGCCTTCCAGGTGGTTAACGGGTGAAAGCAACGAACCTGACACCGTGTAAAGCCCGCGGCGTGCAGACCGGAACCCGGGTTACAAATAGCGGTCGTCCCCTGCACCCGGATGGTCAGGTCACCCCTCCACACATCTCCAGAGTCCAAGTGCACAGGCTCTCGATCAACGAACACTGCAAGTGGCGTTCCAGGCTTCCAGCCTCCAGCCATGGCGAGATCGTTGGGCCTGGGGTTCGCCTGCTTCGCGCTGGTGATCGCGGCGGCCAGCGCGACGCAGTTCCGGGTCGGCGGCCAGAAAGGCTGGAGCGTGCCGGACGCCGGCTTCGAGCCCTACAACACCTGGGCGGGGAAGCTCCGCTTCCAGATCGGCGACCAGCTCCGTAAGCCATTCTTCTTCTTCTTCTCCCGCGAGATCACATGCCATGACGCTTGAAACATCATCTCGTCATGCGCCGGTCTTGATCATGTACATGTACGTGCAGTGTTCGTGTACCCGAAGGAGACGGACTCGGTGCTCCTGGTGGAGCCGGCGGCGTACAACTCGTGCAACACCTCCTCGTACCTCCAGAAGTTCGACGACGGCAACACGGTGGTGAAGCTCGACCGCTCGGGCCCCTTCTTCTTCATCAGCGGCAACGAGGCCAGCTGCCGGGCCAATGAGAAGCTCATCGTCGTCGTCCTCGCCGACCGCACGCCGCCGGGGTCCCGCACCCCGCCAGGGGCTCCGCCCACCATGTCTCCGCCGTCTCCTTCTCCTATGCCGAGCCCGTCCTCGCCGCCTCCTGCTGCCGCGCCTGCGCTGAGCCCGTCGTCACCGCCACCCTCAGGCGCTGCTCCTCTGCCGGCTCCCGCCGCCACCCCGACCTCGCCGCCGTCCCCGGCAGCATCGGCTCCGGCGCCTGGTCCCACGGCCACCCCGGGCTCGCCACCGGCACCCATGGCCCCGTCGCCGTCCACGACTCCAGGAACTCCAGGAGGCGCGTCGCAGCCACCGTCTGCTTCCGCCAACGCGCCCGGCGCCGGGGGAAACTCGACGCCGCCGCCACCTTCCGCCAGCAACAGGGGCGCCGCAGCTGCTCCGGCGGTCGCGGGCTTCGTCGCCTTCATCGGCTACGCCATTCTTGCGGCCTGAGGCTAAGACGATCTCTGCCACGACACGTTCTTTTGTGCAGTAGTGTAACTTGAGTGAGATAATGTGAAGAGGGATCATTTGTATTTGAATTTGTTCTCATATTTGTGGAATAATAAATACACGCGCGATCGTGTTTGTTTGTATTCT
Organism: Setaria italica; assembly: GCF_000263155.2. Lineage (NCBI taxonomy): Eukaryota > Viridiplantae > Streptophyta > Magnoliopsida > Poales > Poaceae > Setaria > Setaria italica. The sequence continues at coordinate 37,861,970 of NC_028453.1, forward strand.
TCAAATGCTCGATATTTGTATTCTTCAAATGCTCGATATGAACAGGTGCCGAGATGCGTGGTAGATGGTAGGCAGGCAAGCATCCACGTCTTCAGAATCTAATTCTCGAGACAGATTAACAACCATCACGGCATCTCCTCGATCAGAGTCAGCACACGTCCAGAAAAAAGAAGATTGTACTCGCATTCAGAAAGCAGTTTCTGATCAGCACCAAGCAAAATCACGCAAAGCAGGGCATGCCACTGCACAAGTACATTACTAACAGTCTAACACACGGTTCCATAGAGTGAAAACGCACGTCGTCTTAGCATAAATATGACAAGTCAATTCCTCAACCAAAATATTATCCATGCAACATCATAGACTCAGACTAACGGTAAATGATCCTCAACATAGAGCAAAATTAAAGCTCCTCTCGACAAGCATACATACGGCAGTTCTACCCACAGAGGACCAGTTTCTTGATGGCCTGCGCCAAGAGATGGCAAATAGCCGGGAGAAGACGCCTACAGCCTCCTTCCCCTCCTACCACCCTTTCTGCGAGTGCTGTCAGTGGGCACCGGGGTAACATCCTCTGCACATAACATGAATGTTGCCATCAGTATACAGAAATAACAAAATTATGCCAAGTCAATTGATCCAACTGTATCGAAACAGAAACTAAGCTTGCAAGATCAAAATACTTACCAATGCGCCCGATTTTCATGCCAGAACGAGCAAGAGCCCTGAGAGCAGACTGAGCACCAGGTCCAGGAGTTTTGGTCTTGTTGCCTCCAGTGGCACGAAGCTTAATGTGCAGCGCAGTGATTCCAAGCTCCTGCAGACAGAAGGCCCAACACACAAATTACTTATCTGGATACAGTAACCAAAACAGAAGCCTTACATTATCCTCGTTAATTAAGCCAACACCATCTTTTGATAAACATATGAATACAAATGAGATGGAGATTAATGAATCGAAGATTGCTTGTAGTAAAATCTCTTATGAAATTCTTGACCTCATTACACATACCTTGCAACGCTGTGCAACATCTTGAGCTGCAAGCATAGCAGCGTAAGGTGATGATTCATCACGATCAGCCTTGACCTTCATGCCACCTACATGATTATTTGGCACATCATGGTTACAGGTAAATACCATTACCATCCTTGACGACAATGGAGTAAGGAGAAAGGATGGTACCAGTGATCCGAACCAGAGTTTCCCTCCCAGACAAATCAGTGACATGCTGCATATTAGAGCAACATGGAATTAAATTTGGAAGCAACTGAAAGATCCATGCACAGGTAAACACACAACACTTACAATGAAGGTGTCATTGAAGGATGCAAAGATGTGAGCAACACCAAAGACAAACTCTCCTTCACGGACAGTGGGGCCAAGGGTGACATTCTCCTCCTTGGGCTCCCTGGTCTTCCTCTTCGACTGCAAACATATATTACTATCAGATGACATTTAACAATCATACTTGTGTTACAACCACCAGACACAATTCCACAGTACACAGCTACACAACGAGTTAACCTGAGTTGAAATATTATAATCCATGTTGGGGCTGCAAGACATCAAAATACCATACTAATTGGGCACAGGACAGTAGGATAAGTAGCTTGTTAACGGATTGATACTGAGAAAAAACCACTGGAGTTGCATTTAGCATAACCTGCTATAAGCCGTTCAACAGCAAATTGGTCCTAAGTACTAATCAAACCAACAATTTCAACTCAAACAAGTCTAACATCATGGCATATACTGTGAACAATTATCCTGCAGAACATATCGACTATCCAACTTAGAAAACAATTAAAAACCCAAGCAGAACCCGACCCAATCAGCATCGCTTGCTCTCAGTCTCAGAACATCGCATTTGGCAGCTAAACAAACATCTTCATCTAGAACACTGATACAGTATGATTAGATTCGCAAAAATGTTGCCCCAGAACATCACTTCAGCCTTCAGCTCAGGAGTACGAATTACAGTCAACTAATTCAGCGAAAGTCTAATCTCGATTGTGATGAACCAGCACGCAAACCAGAGCTCCAATCAACAAAAAATTCCAGTGATTCTATGCTCTTAGGAACCCACCTCCAAACACAAGTATCACCCCCAACTACTACCATGCTTGCATCTAGATCCGGGTACGAGCCTCATACGAGAAGACAGTCGCTTACCATGGTTGCGTGGAACGACGGGTGACCGGAGCCGAGCGCGCCTGGTGCGGGAGATCACGAGCACGCCGCCGCTGCCTACGCCGCCGCCGAAACTTCAGAGGGGCGAAGAATGAGGGGTGCGCGCTTATATACGGGGCCGCATCCCACTAGGGTTTAGTCCCACCCTTGCTCAACGCAAATTCCCCTTTTGCCCTCGCGCTTCTGTCACTGCAGGTGGACCCCACTTCTTACACTAGGCCAGGGCCGGTAATTTTGTGGCTTTCACTCCTAACGGGCCGAACTTATTTGGGCCAAGTGGGCTGGATAAGAATGCAGCCCATTTGATTTCGTCGGCTTCCATCGCCTCTGCGACTCGAGCAGTGGGGGAAGAAGGGAAGCAGCCGTCGTCTCTTCCCGGGACCGGACGCACGCAGCGCGCAGCGGGGTAGGAGGCGAGGTCGATCGGTGAGCGCGTCTACTCCGTTCCCTCTCCTGCGTTGCCTTGATCTGAGAATTTGTCGGCGGCTGTGTCTTGCTCAGTGATTTGGCGAATCTGACTCATTTTTCTGTTCTTTGAAGCGAGGAGGAGAGAGGGGGCGAAGAGAAGAGCGGGACGAGGGGGAAGATGAGTGAGGAGAGGCCGGTGCCGCGGAGGGAGAGCCCGTGGGGTTTGCCGGAGGGCGACACGCGGCAGCCCAAGGCGCATCGCTGCAACGACCGCGCCGAGGACGTCGTCCAGGTGTCCGCTCGCTCTCTGATATGTTTGCTTCTTGCGGTTTGCACATTGTGCTGATGAATGAGGATTGTCGCAGCTCATAGGTCGTAGCTATTACAAATTTTAGCCGGCTTAGTGATGTATATCCCCAATATCTGCTTGCTGCCATCTACCAATTTTGGTTGTGCCCAGCTTAGTGTCACTCGATACTGCATCAGGCTGGCATCGTAATGTTTCAGTGAATGCTTCACGGCCAGAACGGCTTAAAACTCCAATTTAACCCCGTACTCTAAGCATAATGTTGTCTCATAATGCTGAACATGTCTTCATAATGCTGACATGTCTTCGTGGAATGTTTGTCGCACATTATTGCCTCCTACATAGATCCCAGAAGAAACCATGATTCAACAACCTTTAATCAGGATTATTTCTACTTTTCGCAGCTGCTACTATTAAGCGTAAGCACACATTTGGGAATGGTGTAGAAGCCATCCTGACACTTTCCTGTTTCTGTTGAAACACTGAAAAAAAGTATGTACTGATGAATCACGCAATAAGTATAGTGTTTTGAAAAGAACAGAATAAACACTATTACCAATCAGTTGGAATTGCCCACTGTCATGACATGGTGCTGTGCTACCTGCTAACACCGAGCCTTCCAGCATCCACGATCCTACCCCATTTGGGATTATTTGTAGTGAACACTTATCATTCATAGCCACTTACTGCATGTTTTCCATATACCACTGAAACCTTGGATTTGTTTTTCATGCTTTCGACAATATTAGGTCAAAAGCTGCACTATTAAGTATTTTCTTCCCTATACATATGCTGAATATACATTTGTCAATTATTTTTGCAGGCTGTCTTTGAAGGGAATCCATTTAAGACAGTTCCAGGTCCATTCAAGCTCTTCTTGCAATGCATGCGATCGAAACCTGGGTATGTGTACCTTCTCATCATTTATGTGTTTGATGCTTTTGGCATATCTTATCTGGTCTGCAAATCTGTGATACAATGTGAAGGCCTGTTGGATAGTTCTAATGCATTAAAGCTCTAAATTGATTGATAATACTAATAGAATTAGAAATAGGCAAGCTCTGATTGAGGGGAATCTAAACTAGCATTTACAGACTACAGTGTACTTAATGGTAAGGCGGGCCACTTTATCTTGTTTATATCCTTGCTATTTATTTATTGAGGAGGATATCAACTAGTAACTGCAGAGATCCGCAGGAGTTGGTGTGAAACATGTTTATGTAGCAGCAATATTCTACGCATGGCTTTGTCTCAATTCTGTCATGCAGTTACTGAGTAGTATGAATCAGGTTAGGTGTTTTGTAGCATTCTTGTTGAACTTTTATAAGCCTGTTCTCTATTGTTGTGAATCACCAAAGTTTGTTGAGTGACCTGCCTGGATACTTCTTGGACTGGCTGTGCCATCATCCATCAGCATGTTTCTTTCAGAGAACGACTTGCTTCCACATGTGATGTTCCATCTTTTTGTATGGTATTCCTGTTAGTTGCTTAGGTTGCTTGGATCGGGCATGCCCATTTATGCACTGGGTAGCTGTGAAATCTGGCACAGGATTAGTCAACAACATATGCGTAATGCGTGGACACATCTCAGCCTGGTTAGTCATTTGGCAGTTGGTGCACTGAGGCTACCTGGCTGGGAGCAAGAGCAACCAAGCCAAGGCTCACAACTTAAGCGATTAAATACAACTGAAATGACAATAAGTAATTACTATGCCATGATTTGAAAAAAGGTGTGAAAAACCCTAATACCATAACATATTTAACTTAAAGTTTTTCCCTAGAAAAAAAATTAAAGTACTTGAGAAAGCTGTTATGCCGAAAACACGAACTTGCTTGAGAACTTCATTTCGAGCATGCAGCTCATGATAATCCACCCAGGAGAACTAGTAACTAACTGTTTGACTCAAAGGCAAACGTTGGTTCACAGCTTAGGCGTGCCAAACCCTTTTTTGAGCTAGGTCCCACACGTACGCTTATGGAGTTGTGGCAAGATGCCTTAACAATTCAAACTTTGTTACCTGAGAGGTTTATCAAAGTTATGGTGCGTTTTTCTTCACCACAAGCTAGGCAGAAAAGTGTGGTAACGCCAGACAATCTTTGGCCATGATACAAAAGGCCCTACATTCTTCCACAAATCTTTTTCAACACTGAAAAAATTGCAATGAGTATTCTGACCTAAAGATTGTCCTTTTCATTAGCATCAGCAGTTGTTCACATATGAACCTGCGGTTTTGCAGGGAGGAACCAACCGAGCCCTATACTTACCTGCAGTTGGATCCTCCGAGAAGAGTGGAAGTCAATGTGGAGCAAACGGCATCTGAATCTTGAAGAAGCGTGTGCCTAGTTTATCTCATAGATATTTCCCTTCACCTTTCAAGCAGCATTTTCCTCCTTGGGATCATACCATACGAGCAAAAAGCAGCTTTCTATTTGGATGTGTTTTACAATCTAATAAAATCTGATCTCCAGAGCTGCCTTTCCAGGCGGCGAACTCCTTGAAATCGCTGTTTGTTATGTAAGAACGGTGCTTTCTGGTATACTGAAATGTGACGTGTAGCACTTCAAGTCACAGTTGCCTTCGGCATTCAGAGTAGAAGGCATTGCTCAGTTCTCATGTTCTCACTTCGATCGAGCCCACAAAACATGCCCTCCGAAGCAGAATTCCGTATGGTGTCTGTCTCTGTTTGTTCGTACTTTACACTGGTATATAATGTGTGCAGCAGTGTGTAAATGGTGATTGCTATGATTCCTGTACACTTATATTGGTACACCTCCAGATAGGTGAGAGTTTCAGACAATGCGTAGACGCACTCATGAACTGTTCCTTGGCACTATCTCCCTGTGCTGCTGGGGTCTGCCGATCATTTTGGTTTCTGCAGTTTTTTTTACCAGGACCAGTGAAACTGTTGGAGATTGCCAGATTGGTGTGGACAAGCTGAAGCCACACCCTCCGTCTCCCTTGCCACTGCAGCAAGTTGTCGTGATGCATCCCCGGTGAGCCGCTGCTCACCCTGCTTTTGTCGTCGTTTCTCACCTCAATGCAGGCGGCATATGCTTGCAGCACCTGCACGGCTGCACCCCCACCACGCCGCTGCATTCATCGCGAGCTGCGGATCCGAAGCCGCTGCTGCTCTTAACTGACACTGTTTTTTCTGCTCGAGCTGAGACATCGTTGCAGATCGCTAGCACGCATCGACCTCGGATCTATGTGCCAGTGAATCCCGTTGGCACGGTCATAGCTGGCAGGACACAGTTGCTCCATGGAGCCAACTACACATGCATCATTTCTCTTCACAGCTTTTGGGATGCGTGCAGTGATGAACATTCATGTACTGTGGCTATCTGCTGTTTTCATAGGAGTACTTGCACGCTGTGGGGCATGTGTCCCATTGTGTATGAATCATGGAACATGGATTTTTCACGTTTTCACATTTTCCATGTACATGTACATGTGGTTTGCACGTTTCCCATGAATCGTGAATGATTCTGGATTCCTACACTGGTCAGTGCAGTATGTTGTCTGATGAGTGAAAGGGTTTCAGAAGGTGTGCCAGACAGCGAACGAACGCGGCGTGCAAGCAGCCACATCGTCCATGTCATGTGGTCCGCCTCCGCCGGAAAATTCAGGCAACGACAACAGCTGTAGCTGCCGCCTGCCGCCCGATTCCTCTCCCAGCCCTGACGGCATGCATGTCTCCTCGGCCGCGCCCATCCCGCCACCGTTGACGACCGCCTGAGACGCTCTGCCGCCCATCCACCATTCACTCTCCCCCGGCGTCGTCGCCGCCATCCATCCGCTCCCGCTCGGTGGATTCGCGACGCAGAGGCGTCAAAGTTAACTACCACACGCGTTTACGTTGCAGGCCGAGTGAGAGCAGTGACACGATCGCGCAGTGCACGCGCGCGGAAGCTCCCGGCCGGCGGCGCCGCCGTGTACCGCATCGACCGCGGGCATTAACACGCCTTCCTCGGCGACGTTACCAGCCAACGGCCGGGATACATTGATGAACCGACGGCACATCGGCGGATCGCTCACGGGCGACCGACCGACCGATCGATCGGCCGTCTACCTGACTGACACGATGTCGGCGGCGGCGTTTGCTTGACCCATCCATCCATCAGTGCTTGGGGTAGCCTCCTGCAGGTTGGTGGCTTGGTGCGACGCGCTCGTCACGGGCACGGGGCATCCGGCGCCCGGCGGCGACACGACCGATCGATCGGCCGTCTACCTGACACGTTGCTGCCTGTGAATTCCGTTAGGATGGTCGATCGTCATGGCTGCCAAGAACATCTGTTCCTGCCGTGCCACAGCCATTACCATCTGGCTCCTCCCAGCTCTGACGACGCCATGTCGCCTTGTCGTCGTCGTCGCAGCCGCGGCCTTCGCCGTGCCCATCAGTCAGTCCATCACCCACGTCAGCCATCCGCGCACGGCGCACTACTATACTGCTCGGGAACCCGCGAGCCATGATGTCAACTACACAAGGGTCATGGGTGCACGATCGGTCGTCTCAACAATTTTTTTGTGATCCTTTCAGCGATGAACATGTATATGGTATATCTTATCTGTTCGTTCATATATACTTTACTTCACACTGGTATGCCGTATACGTGTCCCGTTGCGTATAAATGATGTTTGATTGCTTCACTGGTCAGTATACATCTTTGGCCCTCTTTTCCAGGCCATTTTGCGGGAACTAGCTCATGGAGAGAGATGTAAAAAAATTGCAAATCAAGATCCAATCTGCTGAACAACTGAAAAAAAAAAGAAACTGGCCTGGAGAGGTCGAATGCAAACTATGCGGTCAGCTAGAAAGCACAGACCACATCATCTTCTGTTGTGTGATCGCTCAGTTTGTGTGGTGTGTCCGTAGAGATGTGTTAGAGTGGAGTTCTGTACCAGTAACTGCAAATGACTTTCAAGAGAGAGTAATTGAGGAGTCTAATAAACAAATCATGAATTTAATTTTTCTTTTTGGATGTGTTGCCCGGCGTCTTTGGCTCATTAGGAATAACTTAGCTTTCAATAATGTAGTAATTTCTTCACCTGATGTAGGATTGTATCGTGTAATATCTTTTATGCAGAAATGGAAGATCCTGAGCAAAGAGAAGGGGCAACAATGGATCGAGGCAATGATTCAGCGGCTGAACACCAACTGTCATCGTTAAGATCTGAAGGACATCAGAGTGCTTGAAGAGAAGTGAAAAGATGAATGTTATATAGCTTCAGTGCGTCTTTTTGTTAACTGTCATGAAGTCGGAAAACAACTGTCTTTGTTTTTGTTTTCTGTCATGTATGTCTTTTCGCTTAGAGGGTGCTTTAGAGAGTGCTGGCATGCTCTTTTTGTTAGAAGCTTCATTGTAACAGCATGCTATCTCTTTAAACTCTTGAACAATGTAAGCTGGTAATCCCAGCATAAACCTCTTGCTTTCTTAATAAAGCAGGGCTAGAGATGGTCTTGTATCTAAAAGAAAATTGGTCAAACGGACCTGATCTCTGCACTGTTGAGTGCTTGTTTCCACAGACCTTGGCCACGACAGGACCAGTCAAGCAGCTGTAACACACTAGGTGTGTTGGGTTGAAGAAGCTACGGGTGTGTTTGGTAGCCTGGACTGCCTCAGTCGGGCCCGTGAGCTAGGCCCGAGTCAGACGGGTTAGGCCCATGGAGTGCAGAGATATTAATTGGCAAATCGGCACCCCATGGTGCTGGTTGGACTGGGAGGGTGTTTGTTAGGGTAGGCCGGCAGTGGGTCCCCCATAACTAACCCAAACTACCATATAAAGATGACGTTTGGTAGCCTGCACAGGGGGAGTTACTCTCACCATGCGCTGGCGCTGGTGAAGGTTACCCCCATTGCCAGGTGCCCAGAAATGCACAGATCACAGGAAGAACAGTTAAACTGAATAAAAATATAGATAATTAGGGGGATCAAGAGTACAATTGTGATCCAAATTTACAGAGGAACAAAATTACATCAAGTTCACAAGGTAATTAGCAACCTAGTTAATATAATTAGGGCCTTGCTTGCATGACAGTTAAAGTAAAACGCAGCAGGAACATGGCGCAGAGGCAATAAGAACTTGCAAATGCCAACATGGATGAAGAGAGCACGGAGAACCACAATGACACCAAATTTGAGATCAAAGAATGTCCACCAAGCCATCAATCTACGATGTGAACAACTAATGGGTCAAGGTCGAGAAAAAAATAGCAACCAATTTATCAGAATTGCATGAAACCAAGTCATCATCACTCAAGGTTCCCATGTGTCTTAGCAGCGGACAACATCTCCAAGTCTCATTGCCACCAAGTAAAAGCATCAACATGGGCAACACAAACAAATTCAAGTTAGAAAAACCAGATAAAAGTGAAAAAAAACCCTCACACATAACCCATTTTGTCAGTCATCATCAGCAAATAAATGATGCATGACTCAGATGAAGTGTAGTACTTGCCTAACAAATAGGATAGAGGCAGAAGTTGCCTCCTAGTGAGGCAGTCAAAGGAACCCTTGACCGCATCAATAGGAGCTAACACCTACTACGGTCCAAAGTGGTGCGTTTGGTAGCCGGTGTGAGCATCATCATCATCATTATCGTCGCCATCCACAGAAAGAACACTACTATAAAGGAAATCAAGAAGGTAGCAGCAAAAGAGATTAAGTGGGTTCTCACTAAGGCTCAGCACAGGTGCAGATGCGTGTGCCAAGGAGTTGCCTAATAGTGAGGCAATCAAGGCATGGCATGCCTTGTTTGCCTCAGTATGTAGGCAACATCTTGAGGCATGCACACTACCACCTTTATATCATCGGCACCCGAAATCACATAAGGCGTCAGAGAGGGTTGCTTCTGTCCATCTGCTAGATCATACTCACCAAGCTCGAAGTGGATGTTCATCAAGTCACCATACAACAACTTAACCAAGCTCCACATCGAGCTTGGGGAATACAACCTAAGCTCAGAACTCGCAACCCTTTCATCATCCGCATACACAATTGATACATGGAAATCAGAAGAGAACCAAAATAGAGGTCTCACCACATGGACATCAGATGCATCACCTTTCTCTCATTGTGCCTTAAATACTTGAATTGTAAGAACTGCATTTGGATCAGAAAAACCAACAGGTTAGAAGAGGAATGTGATGGGTCTGAGCATCCCCTAAGCTCATCATCCCCGAATATGCAAACACAAATTCACAGCACCCAACATGAATGCCTCAGTACAGATGCATCACATGCATGAAAAAAATGCATGTTGAGCCTCAGATTACAATTGAAATTTCCAACTGCCATACAGACAGGTGGACTCAAAAGTGGCAGCAGAAGAGCAGAAAGGAAGAGTAGAACAGAGGCAATAAAGTTGAAAAGACACCAAACAAAGAATAGGATGTTCTACCACAAGACAGGAGCCACTTTATCATTATCCTACCCAAGGGTAATCATCACCGGCCAAAAGATAGGAAACCAATAGAACCAACAAGGTAACAAGTCATGTAGATAAAATTCTGCATGCAAATGGTAACAAGTGAAATACCCAACACATGAACAACAACAACATGGTAACAAGGTATATAGCAAAATAAATAGCACATATTACCAAGTTAACTAGCAACCTAAAAAACAGAAGGAACATGCCAACAAGGCAATTAAAATAGGTAAACAACAATAGCAGAATGGAAACCAATAGGTAAAGAACAGCAAAATGGTAACAAGTTAAATATCCAAAATATGAACAATAGCAACATGGTAACAAGGTATATAGCAAAATAAAGAGCACATGTTACCAAGTCAAATAGCAACCTAAAGAACAGGAGGAACATATCAACAAGGCAACTAAAATAGGTAAACAACAGCAGCAGAATGCAAACTAATAAAATTGCAGCAAAGCAGAACAACAACATATTCCCATGGCAAAATACTTAAGTAAAGCTAACAGGAGTGTAATGTAAACAGGCATACATGGTATCACATCACAAGCATCACAAGCATATATCAGTACTAGATCCATCATATTACAACACTTACCATGCAGTTCCTCAGCAAATAGTTAGTACCAAAGTTCTTAACCTTGCCATGCTGCCATGAAACATGATTAGTAATTAGCCACCCCTCATGTGAATCTAAAAACCACCACAAAAGACCAGGTACACCCTAACAGGTCAGACCTACGTATATAGAGATATGTGCAAAAGAAGGGAGTGATCAGAGATGGAGACTTGCTCAACTATTTTTCGTGAGCTAGAAGGCAGCAGCAGCTACCACATAACTAGTAGTAGTGCTTGCCTAGCCAGGTCCTGAGCCAAAGGGTGCGGTGGCTATCGCTCATCTTGACAAATGCATTGCCCTGTGACTTGTTGTCCAGGAGGTGGCTAAAAGCAACGATCAAGGCCTCCTCAGAGAAGCCTGGGGTCAGCATCACATCATTGTAGAGGTCAGGGTGCACCTGCTCAGGCCCAATCTCCCTTCGTGCTGCTGCCACGTTGTTCACAACATCTATCATGTTGGTGAGGAAAAGTACCTCCTCCTCGGACATGGAAGCCCTCTTCCTCTTGCTCCCAGCGTAGCATGCAGGGGCCTTAGAACCCTCCCCAAAGGCAACAGGCTTCATGACCATCTTTTGGTACACCTGCTGCTCAGTCGAAGTTAGGTCAACCAACTGCTGCTTGTCTACCTTCTTCTCCGCTGTCTCCCCGAACCCAGAGAACACACCTAGCGCCTCTCCAAAACCCATGGCCCAGCGGCCTGTTGCCATGCCCCCTCCAAAGATGATCTCCATCTGCACATAGTGCTCAATGGTCTTGTTCAGCAGCTCAGCAACTTTAGGGTGATCCTGCAAAATAGACAACACAAATAGATAAAAAAGAACTAAGGAACATGACGCATGTACATTTGCAATTAATGAACCGGAACAGATCCAAGAACAGTACGAACAAATCGAAAAGAAGTTCAAGTAACAACAAAGCATGACAGATCTACAAGTACACATGCATATCCGGCGAGGATACCCAACTAATCGTGCAAGAAAACCCTAGTACGTAAACAACCCCTTCCCTGGAACTCAATAGATCGAAGAACAGTACCAAAGATCCATCGTAGGAGCCCAAATCCCATCGCCAAAAGCTCAGAAACGACAACTTAAGGACATGAGGGGAGTAGATCGGGGACATACCTCCGCAAAGACGAAGATGACCGTCGTGGGGAAAAGAAGGTAGACGTGCGTGCCGACAGAGGACCCGGGTGACAACTCGAACAACTAGTAGACGAGGCAGATCCGCTCGGTGAAGCGGAAGAAGTAGGTCACGACCGGGACGAAGATGTTGGTGATGAAGAGGAAGCAGATCTGCTCGGTGACGAAGACGAAGCACGGATCCAGGGTTGGTTGGTGACAGAGACGCCGATGTCGCTGGTGAAGAAGATCCCACGCTCGCCGAGGAAGAAGAACCCATAGCCGCCAGTGAAGGTGACCAGGGACGCCTCTGGAACAATTGCCCCGCCACCAGCCGCGCCGTCGCCTTCGGCTAACTCGCCGGGTTGAGAGGAGAGGAGGAGTCGAGTGGGAACAAGAGAGAGGAAAGGAGGAGTTGAGTGGGAACGAGAGAGAGGAGAGCGGAGGAGTTGTGAGTGGAGGCGGCATGTCTGGGGGAGGAGAGGGCACGTGGCCGGGAAACCTCTGCTATATACCGTTGGGAGGTAACCCTAGCCGGCCAAAAAACTGGCACCAAGGCCCGCGAGGTCTCCCACCTTTCCCTCCACGTACGCGAGAGGCGCCCGCTCGAACGTGCACCGCGTGAAACGGCCGGAATTAGTGTTCCACGTGGAGCAGGCCGTTTTTGCACTACACGGGCCTAGCCTGTGACCCCCTCCAGCCTAACGAACAGGACCCTACAAGCCTACAAGCATACGAGGCATTCTTCTGTTACTGCCGCATTGCCATGGGCCAGCCACGCATCGAAGTTTTGTATCGATCATGCCGTCCTGATCCTCCTTGTCTTGATACATTATAGTCTCTGCAAATCCACATGGCGTGGCATCTGCCATGCACTCCAGTACTCCACCTCGCCACACATCTCCCGCATCCATAGCTTCTGCAGCAGATAACCTCGTGGCTGGCGCAGCAGCCTGCGCGCAGGCTAGCACGCATCGGCCTCGGACCGCGAGCGAACGAACGCGGCACGCACGCACGGGCACGGCTCATCCTGTCATCCATGCATGTGTTGTCCTGAACATTCAGGCTGCCAACAGCATCCGCAGCCGCCCGATTCTTCCCGCAGAACAAGCTCTGACGGCATGTCCACATGTCTCCTTGTGGTGTGGTCGTTTCCACTCTCCACGGCCCTCGCCGAGTCGCCGTGCCTATCCAGTATCCACCACCGTTGACCCACGGCCAATCCGCTCCCGCTCGTGACACGAGCACGTACGGCACGCGCGGGGCCTCCCGGGTCCCCGGCTTCCCCGCGCGCCCGCGACGCCGACGCGCAACGGCCAACGGCACGGCGGGCGCACGAGCCCCGGGCACCTCAGCGTGCACGAGCGCACGTCGCGATCCTACTACCTGCTATACCTACGAAAAATCTCCGACCGGTGCTCCGCGTCGACCAAGCATTAACAAGCCTTCCTCGGCGACGCTAACATCCAACGGGATACATTGATGAACCGCCGCCGTCTCCTCGTCGGATCGGTCACGGGGCCGGCGGCGACCGACCGATCGAACGGCCGTCTAGTCTACCTGACACGACGTCCCTCCGCGGCGCTCGTTGGCGCATCCATCCATCGGTGCTCGTGTATCCTCGTGCAGGGTTGGTGCGCCGCGCTCGCTCGTCACGGGCACGGCGGCCGGCGGCTACTATATATCTCACCGGCACGCACGACGTGTCACCCTAGCTAGCTACATTGGCTGGCTCATAACTAGAGCGCGACTGGTGAGCAGTGATCCATGGATCCTCGGCTTCTAGACGGTCTCGACTTTGCTCCTGCCGTACCAAAAGCGCGCCGGCCGCCGTGTGTCCCAGCCCACGGCGCTGCGTCGCGTGCATGAGTGATGCCGAGTACTGTAGCGGCGTTCCAGATTTGATGGCCGTGTGAGTGATGCCGTATACTGTAGCGTTTTTAAATTCCATGAACACGTTCGGGACTCATGACTTAGGACCAGAGCTGGCTGATCCGATCGAGCCGGTAGCTACCAGCCTAGCAAGAGTCGTAGCCTCGTCCCCTGCCGTAACGCTCGCGACTTTTGCACTGTAGCAGTGAAGAGTGTAAAACTTCGGTACCCCGTGCCGGTCGCTGATCGGTCGCTTAGCGGCGGCGCCAATGGGGCGAACGAGATGAGGAGTTGAGGACTCGCGGCGGTGTGGCGTTCGGCTACGACGTCCCTGTCGTCGCCCGTCGACGTGCGTGCTCGACCGACAGACATGCTGGGCAGCTAGCGGAGTTGGACAGCATGGCCCAGAGCAAACCTGCATCGACGTCGACCGATGCTGAGAGGGAGAGCTTGGTTCCGTACGAGCGTTGACGGTCTTGGCACTGCCGCCGCTGGTGGTTGTCGTCAGCGCCGCCCGGGCGCGGGCGACCGAGCCGCCGTTGTTCGCGCGCGTCCATATGCCAACGCCGCTTCCGGCAGGAACCGGCCGGCGCGCGGTCAACAACTTAACGTGTCCGGTCTCGCGCTGCGCCTGGGTCCGATGCCGCGTGCCCGAGCTCTTGAAGCTCAACTACCGACACGGCGACGCTCGCCGGCCGGGCCTGGCCTACACGCGTGGCAACGCCACTGTAATTGCCATGCCCAGCCTACCTCCAGCAAAGGCTCAAGCTGTAGCTCGGTCCATTGTGACAGTGAGCAGTCAGCACGCGTGGTGACTATGCGCTGCGGGCATGCCGTCTTCGTCACTGCCGTGGTACTGGCAGTAAGAAACTTAACACCTCGACCAGATCGATCCCGCGGCGAGCCCGTCAAGATCGGCCGGCGACATTAACCACTGCGCTGCGCCCCAGCCGGCCGGGAGGAGCACCGGAGTTACTCCGGTGGCCCAGAGGTAGCTCAACCCTGACCTATTTTACGTACACCGTGCAGTGCCCCCTGCGCACTGGCGCGCTGCATTGGGTGCCTGCCATGGCCATGCGCCCATGCCGTGTTGCGCTGCTAGCTGGACAAAAAAAATCCAGCCATCCAGGTCGTATCTGTCGGATCGATCGATCGATCTGCACATGTTCTAGAACGATAACAGCATGCGTGATGACCAGCCAGTAGATCAAGAACGAACACAACACGTACAAGCGAGATCTGATGCGAGATGGTGGCTGCCACTGCAAGCCTCTCTCTCCCGAAGTGAAAAAAAAGGAAATCGGATACAGGAGGGAGGGGTTGGATCCATTTATTGGGGCAGGGTTACTGTTGGTATTTTTGGAGAGGAGCCGAGCTTGGGCCTTCTTGGCCGGGGTTATTGAATGTGGGCATGTGAGGCCGGCCGGCCAGGTCACGGCCGGGCAAAAGCTCAGCCATAGCAACCCGATTCTTCTTGGCCGCGCGCACTGCCGATCGCAGTAAAGAAGGTTGGTTGGTTTGCCATGGCGCGCTGGCGTTGCAGCAGCAGCGGTCAAGTTTTCAAACCGGCCTGACACACCGCCCGGCCGCTCTTTCATTACCAAGTCTCGCTCACGGGCGCACGGCGGCCCACAGGTTGAAGAAGGGTCGCCCCCAGCTACTGTTCCACGCGCCCTTTTTGCGTTAACCCCTCTGAAAGGGGAGTCGTTTCTAGTCTCTACAGCTGCGTTTCTGACTTCCAGTGTCTATCCTGAGAGACAGTGTACCTTGTAGCACACTAGCACTATACTGTTTGTTTCCGTATTCACTTAGAACCTCAAACAGAGAGTCAGATAGGGAATTTTACAACCATTCTCTGCAGATCGAGTACGTTCAGAAGTAGAAGCCATTTTACAGTAAAAATGACTGTTTGCAAATTTTACTTTTTTGTTTTTAAGGAATCAGAAGTAGAAGCCATTTTTACTTCATGGGAAAATAGAACTAGAAACGTTGAAAACACAGGTGTACCGCAGTGCTGAGCTCACGAATAGGAGCTGGCGTCAGTGTTCACCAACTAGATAAGTTATATACCATGCTTGTTTGAGGCACCTCCCTCCTTTTTTTTTAATAATGTATTGCACGTTTTTCATTAAGCCGAGCGAAACTAAAAACATTACAAAGCTCTAGCAAGCCTAGGCTTGCTTTGAGTTGGAGCACCCTGACTTGATTAGGTTCCTATCACATAGAACACTTTGCGACTTAAAGAGCTCCAAGTATGGCGACATAATTATTCATGCTTAGTACAAAAGGATATATAAAAAAAATCCTACTAGTAATACTAAGCATAAGTATATGAAATATACATTTTCACTATTAATTTCTAAGAAAATATATCAATTCAGACTGAGAGAGGTATTTCATATAATTGTAAATGTAGGTCATTTCAGTTTTGTGCATAAGGATTCAAAAAAAGTATGTCAAATGGCATTGTTGCCCTCTTTTTGTTTAACATTTAAAAATCCTGGTCGTTTGTTTGTACAAAGTGATAGCACTTATTAAACAAGGGCAAAGAAGGCAGGCAGTAAGAAAACATGTCTTAAACTCTAGGACAACTTACATTTGTAGAGTACTTCCTCCATTTGTTTTTTTTTAACAAACTACTTCCTCCATTTGTAAGTATAAGTCGTTTTAGCATGGGCCACACAGATTAAGGTGATGGTGGATTGATCACTAGATCTACCGGTTACCCTTAGTTGTACTTGTAAGTTGTACCACTCTAGTACGTCAAATGGTTCACTTACTGGCCATACAATTTCAAAATGGTAAAACAAGAGAGTGCTTGAAAAGTACCTAAAAACATTGAAAATTTATATTTGTGCTAAAAGCGAATATGACGAGAACAACTTATACCTAGGATCGAAGGGAGGGAGCATCATATTATAATGCTAATGCTAAAGCGACACACATTTGAAGTAGAGAATATTCCTCATAGTAAATCTAATATTAATTGTCAATCAACACGATTTTTTTCATATTGATGGTGGTGAAAGTTAAAAGGATTTGTGCAACAGCAGTACTTCCTCCGTTTTTATTTATAAAGCGCACACGCATATCAAGATTCAAACTTTGTAATCTTTGACCAATGATTGAACTATTAACTTTTTATTTTTATAATGTAAACTTTATACGGTTGGATTCGTAATCAAATATACTCTACAGTAATGGTGAGTTTATAACCATAAATAATATAATATAAGATAAATGAATGGTCAAAGTGTTATTTGGAAGATTGTGCCAAGTTATATGATGCCTTATAAACATAGATGGAAGGAGTAAAATTTTACCATTGACGCATAGGAATTACTGTCTCAAAACTAAAAAATCACGTATTTTAAGCAGATAATACTCTGGCGGGAGAATGGAGGGAGTATTTCAAAGCACACAAGGAGGCGAATCCACTGGCGGCAGCGCGACAAATCAACTGGCGGCGCCGTGGATCAGGGAGGCGAGACAACCCGCGGCGGCGCGGAGTGGCAAACCGGCCAGCTTAGCTGAGCGCGAACGGCGGCGGCGGCTGTGGCCATGCCGCCAAGCAGTCGTTGGGAGCTGAACAAACAAGCGAAACGGGAGAAACAGGCCGGTCCCATGATAGAGAGTGTCCGGAACCAAATGCCAAGGTCCCAATTGGGGCACTACTTGTGCATTCATCTGACGTGACACGACGGCGCACTGCGGACGGATGTCCTTTGCCTCTGCCCTGAACATTAGCACCTGTGTACCATCAGCACCCACTGCTGCTATCAAAAGAGCATTCATAATGCATCAGGACAGTGACCAGCCAACACACACACCCACCCACCCCAAATTGCCATTGCGATCGAAGAAAAACACCAGCGTTTGATGTGTTCCTAGACCGGCAGATCAGAAGTGGCCCAAATGGGATAGAACACATTACTGTTCATTTCTTGCTGCATTATCAGACTATGCTTCAGATTAACAATGTTCTCACGTAGGACTAGACTCTAGAGCACTGCTCAGATCAGGAGAGGAAATTAATGGACATATCTTTTTTTTTTAAAAAAAGAAATCAATGGTTATTTTTGACAAGTTGACAACCAATATATATGAGCAGATCGAGCATCGGTAGTAGGTAGTACGTACATTTTTGGATCATCAAATCAAGAGAAGAAAAGAGAACGCTAGAAGAAAGAATTTATGATAGCATCGTGCTTGCACATCCCATCCGTCCGTCCGTCAACCAACCAACAGCTACGATCGATCCACCGATCACCGTGGAGTAGTAGTAGTATTTATACCGCGGCCGCACCAAATTAACCCCCGCCATAATTACCATCCCGTACACGTACGTGGCAATCTGAGACAACCGGCCGGCGTTACGCCGCCCGCTCGACGATGGCGGCGCGGAGCGAGTTCTTCATGACGACGGTGAAGGCGAATGTCTCGGTGGGGTCGGGCGGGCCCTCGCCGGCGGGGGGCACCCACCGGAACTCGCGCACCATGTTGGCGAGCATGAGCTGGATGTGGAGCACGCCGAGCGTCGCCGCGGGGCAGATGCGGCGGCCGGCGCCGAAGGGCATCATGCGGAGCGCGCGGGTGCCGGTGATGTCGGTGTCGAAGCCCTCGCCGCCCTCGAGGAACCGCTCGGGGCGCCACGCCTCCGGGTCCGGCCACGTCGCCGGGTTCTCCGTCACCCACGCCGTGTAGAACTCCACGCTCGCGTCCGCCGGCACCCGGTACCCGCCCAGCTCCGTGTCCCGCGTCGCCGCGTGCGACAGCACGAAGTGGCTCGGCGGGTGACGCCGGAACGTCTCCTTCACCACCGCCTGCAATGCAATCCACGCACAGGTTGCGATGCCAGCCAAGGAAAAGACATGCGTGTGAACCATCGCTTTCAGTTTCGGTTAGACTGAAGAAGAATCTTAACGACTCGACGCTAACGCGATACAGTGATCAACCTCAAGCACGTCACTTTCATGACAGAGATTAACGTTATCCCTTTTCTAGAAGCATTAATTGTTTGGAGGGCAGCAAGTTTAGCGCCACCTCAACGTCTTAATTCCAGCGTGAACTGTCTGAAATTAGTAGCCGCACATTTGTTCGCAAGTCAGGATCAGGTATAAAAGGAAATCATGGGAGACATCAAATTCAAGATACTCCCATGCACCTCACTGATTTTTAGCTGCTGATGGATGAACCAATAAAATAATGTAACCAGCTACCATTGAACTCTCCTCTGCGTGTCTGTCCTCCAGATGAAGGCCAAGTGAAGTATCCTGGTACCAAGCCAATGTTGGCACCAAGAATTTCATGTGCAGTTCAATAATCCTTTAGCTTGTCAAAATGGGTTTAATCCTTCGAATTCGTGTGCAGTAGTGTTTATCAATATGCAATTACTATAGCTAGAGTTCAAGTGAAGTCTTTTCTTGAAACAAAAAGATGAAATGATTTCCTATTTGTGATGCGCCGCGCTTATCGAACACCTCTATTGTGAAATTTGTGCAAACTCCTCTTTTTAGTTGAATCGACGCATTCCAATTTCTAAATTGGGCCAAGCTGGATGAAGGGGAGAAATTTGGAAAGGTGCTGCTTATCGAAAGCTGGAGAGTAGCAAAGCAGAGTGTAGTGGCGTTTACCTGCAGGTAGGGCATGGCCTCGACGTCGGCCTCTGTGATCCGGGCGGTCTTGCCGACCTTGCCGACGACCTCGTCGTAGAGGCGTTCCTGCGCGGCGGGGTCGAGGACGAGGTGCATCATAGCCCACTCGAGCGCGGTGGCGCTAGTGTCCGTGCCGGCGCTCATGACCTCGGAGCAGAGCGTGACGAGCTCGTCCTCGCCGAGGCGCTTCCCGCGGCCGGGCGGCTCGAGGTCGAAGAGCGAGTCCACGTACGCCTCGCCGGGTCCGCTCATCATCTCCACGCCGCCGTCCACCGCCTTCTTGTTTCCGTCCCGGAGGAACTCCCGGCGCGCGCGCACGAGAGGCACGAGGCAGGCAAGCTGGCGGCGGCGCAGGTTGCGCGCCTCGGTGAGCTGCTTCCTGAAGAGCGGCGTGAGGAGGGGCAGGAAGTCCGGGAGCTTGGGCATGGTCATCATCATGACGTCCTTGAGCACCTCCTCGATCTCCCTGATGAGGTCGTCGGGGATCTTGGCGCCGAAGCAGATGCAGATGAGGATGCTGCAGATGGTGAGGCGGCAGCTGGCCATGACGCGGACGGCGCCGGCGGCGGCGTGCTCGGCGCGGAGGCGGCGGAGGTGGGCGGTGACGGCCCACTCCCGGATCCAGGAGAAGGCCTTGACCCGGTGCGGCGACACGATCTCGGCGACGAAGTTGCGGCGGAGCGCGCGCCAGAGCGGGCCGTAGGGGGCGGAGTTGACGGTGCACTTGCCGACGCTGAAGAGGAGGCGGGTCGGGCTGTCCTCGGGGCGGCTGGCGAACATGGGGCCCTGCTTGACGAGCGCCTCGTGGATGAGGTCGGCGGAGGTGACGACGATGAGGGTGCGCTGGCCCATCCGCATGGTGAAGATGGGCCCGTACTTCTCCCGGAGGTCGCGCACCACGTACATGAAGGGTCGCCGCTGCAGGATCACCTGGAAGAGGTTCCCGACCACCGGCCACCCCGGCGGCCCCGGCGGGAGGCCGTCCACGCCGCCGGTCTTGGAGCACCGCCGCCACCACATCGCCGCCAGCGCCGCCGCCAGCACCACCAGCAGCACGTCATTCACATCCATCTCCCTTCTTGGTTGCTGCCGCCGCCGCTGCTACCACCAGCAGCCAGAGATGAACCAGCTGTCAGTGTGGGTGTAGGTGCTGAGCTGAGGAAATGAGAGCAATGGTAGTGAGGGGTAGTGGGTGGCGGAGCGCTATATAGCGGGGGAGCGAGGGGGAGAGCTCGGCTCTCGGCTCGTACCGTGGCGGCGTAAATGCTCGCCATCTACCATCAGAAAGGGGGCCATGAATGCTCCAGCGTGTTATTGAATGCGGGCTTGGGAGGAAAAACCAGCAGCAGCACCAGGCTAGCTAGCCTGGCCACCATGGCCGGCCGCGCGCTCCTTGGCGTGCATCTACTAGAAGCAGAGGCCGGGCTCCTTTAATGGCGCGCGCGGTTGGGGAGACGACGAGGAGGACGTAAGCAGTAGCAGCAGGCCACTGAGCCAGTACTGACCGCGGTAGGGTTGGGTCGGGTCGCGGTTGCACCGGCCGGGGAGGTCGCGCGGGCACGAGGTTTTGGGCTCGTTTTTATGTTGGAGGGGGACGCAGGGACGGAACGGCTTCCCACCATTTCGGTTTCGGCATTAGAGGCGGCAGGCCAAATCGGTTAGCGAGCACACGGCGCCACGGCGATAGCGATGAGGAGTCGTCGCCGGGCGAAGCGTCGTGGTCGGGAGCAGAGGAAGAGGCCCCTGGTGGACATTCGGTTATGATCCGATGGAGACGGGGGATTTGATGGCGAAAGCTCAGTTTTGTTTGGATCCGAGCGTGCTTCACCTTTCTCTGTTTGGTGATTGCGAGCCCGAAAGCTTCTTTTTGTTTGGCGTTTTAGAGATTCTACTAGAACAAACATGCATGAATACAGATGCCATATGACCGCCTTGTCTAGCGTTTGCTACGTTTTGCGATGCCCAACGTCTTGGAGTTGCGGGTACATCTGGCAATCGCCGGTGAAGAATGTAGGTAACGTTGGAGGAACTTGGGCATTGGGCATTGAACTTTTCCATCAAACAAGCGAGAAATAAGGTAAAGGGGACAAACTACCGTTGTCCTCAAGTAGGAGGGGACCTTTAGTCACCTAAAACAAAAGGGGAGGTGCTAAAGTACAGTTGCTTGAAAACACCTTTCCCTTTTTCTTGGCATTACAACATTTCCTCCTGCTTCCAGCTCTAAGTACGTTGCATACACTAGAGTCTTAAATACACACATATACATACTCCCACCTATATGAACACCAAATTGCCAAATGAGATACTGACCAACATATCCTAAGATTTATAAGATCACCGTACCCATATGCACTTGCACCTGAATTCCTATGAGAAACTGAGCTAGATCTTAAGATTGTTTAAATCACCATATGCATTTGATCTATGTATGCCTAGGTTGATTGAGCCTGCAGTTTTAAAATTAACTAAGTCATCGCAAACGTCTCCTCTATGGAGGGTTCATCATCTACTGCTAAATGAATAGCAGTACCATTTTTACGCCATTACCTTTGGATCCATTATGCCATTGCATTTGAATCCATTAGTCATGTAATTAAAACAAACGCGAGGTGCTAAACTACATGCTTCCAGCCTCAGCGCATTGTGTACGTACACGCACATACTTATGAACACAAAACCACTATTGGGATAACGGGCCAGCAAATCCTAAAATCGATCCAGTCATCCATATGCACCTGCACCTATAAATTCCTATGAGAAAATAGGTTAATACATCTTAGTATTCATTAAATCACTACAGAAACTTGATCTATGGGCTTGCAGTTTTTGAGATTGACTAAAATAATCGCATGCATCTCTGTGTTGAGGGTTCATCGTCTACTAGTACCGTGCTAATTCTGAGATCCGAACTTAATTCTTGGACTGGTTGCATAAAAACAAGGGTATCTTTTCAGAGGCAGTAAATAAAACCTCAAAATCGCGGTTGCTAGAAAGAGCTAGTGCTAGTGTAAGTGTGCGGCTGCTGGGCGGTTGAGCGCAGGGGAACCGAAATAACTTGCCTGTCCATGGGCCATCGTGTCTCGACTAGTCGAGCTGAACAAGAGCAACTGCGCAGCTCCATTCCCCCCGTGTGCGTCTGGGAGTGGGATTGTCTGCTAACCAACGCCGCGTTTCGGTCCGCTGCGCTGCGCAGGACCAGCAAGGCGACTGGATCATTATGGTTTTCTTGCGCCCACGCGAGGCTGACCAGATCTGGATAATAGCCCAACGGCCGATCTGTTCCCACTTGAAAGCTCAGTTCAGGCTTCAGGGTTTCAGAATTCAAGAGTGCCAACCAGCAAATAGCTCAAGCCACTTCGGTAATTCGCCCATCAACAGATGTGCATTGGTTAAACAACGTATAGCACAATAAATCAGCCAGAGGAAAGCTAGAAAAAAAAATGCCTGTTAGAAAGGCAATTGAAAGAAAGGAACCACTTTGCACAAGCTTGAAGCAGTGTCGATTGCCGAAGACAGTTGCGGCATACAAACCGTGTATATCAGAGATTGCTAATGATCCTAAGGGAAAAAGGGATACTCGTATCAAAATGTAAGACCACTATCTACATGGATCTGTTCGATATGTTGTCTTGGTAATGTACTTCCCTTGCTTTGCCATCTGAAGGACTGGAGCCTGAAAGAGCGTCAGTATGGTGAAGACACTGACAGCGGACCAGAGGAACCTGCAGCTTGGTTATCTTTGTTGCTTGATCTTCGTTTCCTCGATCTCCGGATTTCTTCCTCTTTCTTGTCGACAAACTGTAAGATCTCTTTGAAGCTGCCTAGGCCTGATGGCTTCCGCTGGATAGCATCAGCATCAGCAGCACTGGGCTCACCGGCAGCTCCAGAATTGGAGTACTTGTTATACTGCCAGCAGAGGCGTATGAAGAACACCAACAGTGCGAAGAGACATATCAGGGCGCACATAAGGAAAAGGCCCGAAAAGCTTCCGATGCCAAGCCTAGTTGCTCCCACTTGGCTCTCGTCATCGTAGGTGCAACTAGGCCGTTTGAACCAGTCGTCGTGAATTCTCTGAAGCTGGCCACTCTCTGAAAGTTGAAGGATGGCTGTTGACATGTCTGCAGCAATGGGGGAGTCTCTCCGGAACGACTGTAAAGAAAAACAATGGAGCAGAATAAATCATTTCCTTTACAGTACCAGACATGTATTATGCTTCTCTGGGATGCAATGGAAGGAATGCCAAAATGAAGGCGAATGAATGAACAGAACAAGTTAAAGGACGATGAACGTACAAAGCCCCATCCTTCCCTTGTGAATTGCTGTCCCACTATTCTGAAGTTGCAGTAGTGTGACAGGAAGATATCAATATATGGCTTCTCATCGACAATCGCAGCAACACCACCATTTTTTGGTCCGCGGTTGAGGGCATCAGCATAGTCCTGGATCGTATTTAGTGCTACCAATCGAGACTCTGGAATATTGAGTTCCAGAATGAGGTACTTTTTGGTAAACTTTCCATTCTGGTATCCAATAGGTAAAGAACTTGAAATCAAACTATCAAGCCCTGTAATTCCTGTGTCGAGCTGTTGGACTGTGAGGATTGACGTCAAGCTAGCAGTATAACTTGAAGTGATGATCAGCACAACGAACAACCATATTATCAACACGAACCGCCCAAGCGCGCTTACAGTGTTTTCTCCTGCAGTTTGTTTCTTGTCAAGACATTCCCACCCGTACAGGGAAATAATCATGGAAGAGTTAATATCATGTGATGCATCTAGTGGACTTACTGTGTGAGTAGAACATTGTTGAGAAGCTGAACCTGAAAGAGAAGCAAGTAATATCTGTCAATTGTTAAAGTTTAGCAAGTTAATGATTTCGAAAAACCACCAACAAAATAGCAGTGAATTATAAACCTAGAAACATTTTGACCCCACGATTGTATTCTGTCTGAACTTTGACTCAAGCCATGTATGGTAAACTATGATAAAACACTTCCTTAAAGTAGAAACAGAAATGTACCAGAATATTGTTACAACTTGTCGCCGTGGAGAGCCTCGAAATTCCTCATTAATCCGATGTTCCAGAATCCAAACTACTACCCCCACCAAAATAAAAAGAGCACCTGTGACACACCACATCTCCAATGTGAAAGGTTGAAGGAAAGTCCAGGCACTTGGAGTTACTTGTTTCACTGGCGCTACTATCACAAGCCCTGCCTCAACATAAGGCTGTGTGTATTCTGAAATCGCCGTTCCATTTCTCACTATAGCAAAGTCGCCTACAGCTGCATCAAGGGACTAAATGAAAATGAAAAAAAATTAGAGGATTGACAGCAAAATTGTGAAATAAACTGGAACAAAGAACGAGGGCATACATTGTTAGCAACCATTCTAACGATGCCAATATAGCTTGGGTTTTTTGTGCCATCCCCAATAGTTACAAATTCTAAAGGAACTGGGTAAGGAAGCAGTTTGATTGCTGCGCTGAATACATCAATGCAATAACCCGTCACATTACCAGGGCCTCCACTTGACACCAATTCCTTAAAGCTTGCTTTATTCGGGATCCCAACTCTCAGAGGCTGGCCATTGTTTGGGAATACCCAACCCCTAGGCGTACTAGTGGATTCACCTGGCCACACCACATCGTACAGCTGCTGGGCACTTGTATTTGGTGGCTTCTGATACAAAATATCAGGAGCAGCAACAGAAAGGCCTGAATAGTTAGACCAATAGCCAATCAAGCGGGAGCCAGAACCACCAACATTAAGGATCTCATATGCTGGGCGTACTAAACTGCGGTCTGAACCAAACTGGACTGGACCTGTCACACCTGTAAAGTTTGTGAGTAGAAGTTGCTGCAGCATCTGGTCACCACCCTCAAATATCTTGAGAGTTGACAGACGCAAAGTGCTGCCATTTGAATCGTGCAACCTGGGATCTGTTGAGAAGTTGATCTGTTGCCCACTATTGAGGAATTGATCGATGGCACGAGCAACAGTCCAAACAGTGTCATAAGCATAAAAACTATATGAGTTCAAGCCAGAAGTAACACTTCTGTTACGAGCCACAGCATTCCATTTAGATATGAACTTATTCTTGGCATCAGATTCAGGAGTATGCTGACGAAGAACAATTAGTCCCTGAATATGACTCAGATCTTTAAGATCTCTAGACGTGGAGGAATCAAGGACAGCAGCTAGCCAATCAGTTACTATCCAGACATAGCCACTGGCCATCATCTGGAGGTTGTTAGCAATAGAAAATATTCTCATCCCCGTGTCAGGATTGACATGCACAACCATGATCCTTGATTCCATCATATTTGCTCTAGATAGTACATCACTGATCACGTCTGAATCTGAGTTTGGAGGAATAGCTGCTTTATACGAAATCTTTGCTCTTTTCGCTGCAAGTGCATCACCAAGGGCGAACACACCACCTCGGCCATAATCATCATCAACGAATATAGCAGTCACCCTTTTCCATTGATAGTAGTCAACAATGCTAGCAACGGCATTCATTTGGAAGTAGTCACTTATGGTTGTTCTTAAGAAGTAAGGATACTCTAATGCAGAAAGACTTGGATCTGTGGCCGCAAATGACAGAAGAGGAACTTGTAGCTCATTAGCAACATGAGAGATGACATGGCCTATCCCTGAGGATTGTGGCCCGATCACAGCAACTACATTTTCCTCCATTAGCTGCAATGCTGCAATCAAGTAAGGTTGTAATGAATCAGTTCATGCACCATCAATGTGAGTAGCAGTGACAGTACGAACTGAAGCTAAATTCTGACGTTTTGCAAGCCAAGAAAAGATGACAGCTTATTCTACTCAAGGCTATAAGATCCTACCAGCTTTGCCCTAAAACTTTATGCATGTCAAGCAAACTTTATTTTCTGACAAAAACAGGAAAACTATCTGCGATTCAAACAAATAAGCAGTCTGCAATGAACCTATTTACTTTACTTTATTATTGTGCTCAAACACTACACTGAGAGAAAGGAATCCTGCATGAGCAGAAAGTGAAGAATTGGATGTTCCATAGCAGCTGAGACATGCTTGGTGCAAGATGCACCCTGCAGAATACCTTAACCAATTTCATAAGTTATGCCAGGTTCCACTCCATCAGCAAAAGCATTCTTTTTGTCAGTTTCTCTTCTATTGCCAGGACAATCAGGTTAGCAGAATTGCCTAGATAGACCAATACGGATACGGATACATGAATACACATATAACGAGGGGAAGTAGTGGAAGTGACCTAGAGAGTGGGATCTCATAAGAAGAATGCAAAAAATATCCATGCATCAAGGGCAATGTCATCATAAGATTTTTTTTAACTAGAATGCCATCGTAAGATTAACAAAATACTGTTTAACATTAACAAATCATCTCATGAAACACGAGCCCAGCAATTATTGCACTAAAACGAAAGCGACGAATATAAAATTGGACCAATAGTGGGGGTACATGGACCTAGTTTGATTAAGACACTAAACCAATACTAACACACTGGAACTGAATATTTAGTGGTCGTCAACAATTAGGTCTAAATATAGGCTACATACGCCATGAGGGGGAATATCAAATTCTCCATAGAAAGGCAACGACAATAAACTACAGTAGTAGTACGAAACAATACTAAACGAAATATCAGGAATAAAAAAGAACGAATATGCATTTTCTAATCCTTGCATCGACGACTCATGTCGCTTGAATCGAGTGCTCTGTCGCCACATGCGCCACCATTTAGGTTCCCTCCCTTTTGCGTCCTATGTCTTCTCCGGCAGTGAGATTACGGAGTTGGAGAGCATTCAAAGAGGCCTCAATATTTCTTCACGGCTGTGAAAAAGCTCTGCATTCAAAGAGGCCTCAACGCTGCTAACGGCTGCGGCATTCTGATTCTCGAGTCTCGACGCGGTAATTCTAATTCTTGACACGGTAATTCTGATTCTTGGCGCATGGACGTGAATAACTGAAGAGGAAAGAAAGGAAGCGGATAAAAAGCACCAACCTTCGACGGTCCCAATAAAGGCGCTGCAGTTGGTGTCGTGGGTCTTCAGACTGAGCTTCGTCCCCGCGAGCACCGTGCCGTCCGCGTTGACGTCGTCGACGGCGAGCTCGACGGCGAGCCGCGCCGCGCGGCCAATCGTGGAGTCGTACGTGAAGAGGGCGCCCACGGCCACCTCGCTCGGCCGCGCCCCCGCCGCCGACACCGCCCTCCCGGCGGCGGTGGCGGCGAGCGCCAAGAACAAGGCCACCAGCTGAGCCGCGCCCATTGGCCCGAATCCAAGCGGCGCTAGAGCACGGGGGGCGCCGGAAGGCGGGACCTTGGATTCGGGGTGGAGGCCTGGAGCTATAGCGTCATATCATCGTACAGCAAGATTCTGGTTTTGAGGTGAGCAAGCAAGGAGGAGAGTGAAGAGGACAACTGGTGAGGAGCTCCGTCCCTCTCCTTCCCCCCGGGAGGCCGGGAAGAAGAAGCTTGGGAGGCCGGGAGGAAGCTTGAGGATTGAGGAAAGTATCGGAGCTCAGGATTGACAGCTAGTCCAAGAATCGGAACTCTGAATGCGAATGCGCAGGTGTGTGTGAATCACGGATGACGCGCGAGCACAGAAGAGACAGCGAACGCGATGGAGAGGTGAACGGTGACGCAAGGAGAGATTTTTTTTTTCTGGGAGCAAGGCGAGAATTTTGTTGCCACGGACGCTAGGCGAAAAGGATATTTTCCCGTCACATTACACAGCTCCATCGACTTGTCGACCCATGGTCCCATGCGTCTGCTGCTACTGACCAGTAATTTTGAGAAGGCAAAATTTGCTAGTGGACACGCAAAATGGTGCTCATTTGGTGGCAGACACCTAAATTGGAGCTTTTTGCTGGAAGACACTTTCATTGGTGCCAATTTTGCTGGAAGACACTTTGAGGAGAGAGAATCTTTTTTTTGACATCCGGTGCCCTGGTTCCTTCTTCTTCCCCATCTCCTACCTGCTTGTTCGGGCATCCTACTTCGCCGCGTCGGCCTCCCATATCCACCGCCGCTGCTGCCATGCTCCTGTCCCCCCGGCCCGGCCAGACAGTTGCCCGCCGGCGGCCAGCATGCCGCCACCCTCATGGTGGACCGCACGGCGACGCTGCTCGCGGGGTGCGCGTCCGTGCGTCACGCATCCAAGCTCCACGCCGCGGCGGCGCGCGCCGGCGTTGACCACGACAAGGCCGTCGACTTCCGCCTCCAGCGCGCATACGCCGCATCCGGCCGCCTCGACCTCTCCGTGGCGCTCCTCTGGCACGGGCCTGACCCGACCGCCGTCTTCTACACCTCCTACGGCCTCCACCTCCCCGCGCTCGCGCTCCTCTCTGACATGTTGTCCCGGGACCTCCTTCCCACCGCGCACACCCTCTCCGCTTCCCTCCCCGCCTGCTGCAGCAGCGGCCTCGCGCTGCACGGCTACGCCGTGGAGCTGGCGCTCTCCAGCGACCCGAACGTCGCCACGGCTCTCCTCAGCATGTACATGCGGTCCGGGGACGCAGCGACGACGTGCGCGCTGTTTGACGGGATGTAGCCGGAGCCGCACGTGGTGTCCGTGACGGCCATTCTCACCTGCTACGCCAAGATGGGCACGCTGGACGACGCGCGCAGCCTGTTCGACGGGTTGCCCAGGAAGGACTTCATCTGCTAGAACGCCATGATCAATGGCTACACGTAGCACGGGCGGCCCAACGAGGTGCTCTGGCTATTCCGGCGGATTCTGAGGTCGGACGTCGAGCCCGACGAGGTCTCGGTCGTGCTGGCACTCTCCACGGTGGCGCAGCTCGACATGACAGAGTACGGGAGGTGGCTCGCCTTTTGGCTGGAGGGGAGCGGAGCTGGCGGTGGAGGGTAGGTGAGGCGGAGCGGTGGCGGTGGCGGAGGGGAGGAGAGCTGGAGCAGTGGCGGTGGCGGTGGCATAGGGAAGGAGAGCTGGAGCAGGTAGGAGATGGGGGAAGAAGAAGGAACCAGGGGCACCAGATGTAAAAAAAGATTCTCTCTCCTCAAAGTGTCTTCCAGCGAAATTGGCACTAACGAAAGTGTCTTCCAGCAAAAGACTCCACTTTGGATGTCCGCCAGCAAATGAGCACCACTTTGCGTGTCCACTAGCAAATTTTGCCTTTTGAGAATAGTCTCTTTCTCTTTGATCTTAAAATCCCGATGAAATGCAAACCCAACTTTAACGATACATGGCGGTCGTTTGGCTAGACGCCTAAAATTTGACAAGATTCCGTCACACGTGGTTTTCCAAATTTCTCCAGCAACTTCAAGATGGGTAGGGTGCAAACTGGAGTCCACAAGAGTCACGATCGGCGCTTTTTAGTTCAATTATTTGTACTAGGTTTTTATAAAATATACCTATTTAAAAAACTAGTGTCAATAATTAAATTAAAGGGTTAATAGAGACTCTCCTGGACACACTGATTCAAGGTGAATTTGTGCATAAGTGGTAGAAAAACGCTGAATTTTTTTTTGCCTAAGTGGTAGAAAAAGGCTGAATTTTTTAGATGAGATACAAGGTGAATTTGGTATATACGGTTAGGATTGTTGTAGTCTAAATGCTATGCTGCCACTGCTAGCATGTTTTTCCAGAGATGAATGCATTCTCTTGCTCAACCACACAAATTGCATTCTCTAGCTACACCACACAAATTGCATTCTCTACATCATAAGGAATGATGGTTGGGTTGAATTTTTTGTTCCTGGACCACACAAATCAGTGCGATGCCGGGTGAATCAACTTGCTTTTATTTTTAGGGGGTGTTTGGGAGGAGGGGGCTAAATTTTAGCCCCTGTCACATCGAATGTTTGGACACTAATTAGGAATATTAAACCTAGACTAATTACAAAACTAATTACGCAACCTCTAGGCTAAATCACGAGACGAATCTATTAAGCCTAATTAGTCCATGATTTGACAATGTGTTGCTACAGTAACCATTCACTAATGATGGATTAATTAGGCTTAATAGATTCATCTCGTGATTTAGCTTAAGGGTTCTGCAATTAGTTTTGTAATTAGCTTATGTTTAGTCCTCCTAATTAGTATCCGAACATCCGATGTGACAGGGCTAAAGTTTAGCCCCTGGTATCCAAATGCCCCCTTAATAATGGATAGATATCTGGCTTCACCTTCCTCCTTCGAGGCGGATCATCCCACAATTATTACAAAACGTAGCTTGTTGCTACATCCACACTATAGTTTCGACTAATCAAACCGACTCAGAAATGAATTCTCAAAGACCATCCATTTGAACTAAAGAAATGAAGTACTGCCATCTCAAAGGACCGACATGCTGAAATAAAGAAGTCCCTATCACTCTCACTTTGCTGCAACCTGGCCCAATATCGGAGCCAATAGTACCTACAATTTTTTTTTGATCGGCTCTTGTTTAAAAACCACCTCATTTCTAGACATCCAAATTGCCCAACAAAAAGCTGCGGCCCCCATTAGGAAGTATAAATTTGGTTTGTGCCCCCTTGCCTAGCCCAACCGTGAAACAAATCACACGTATCAGAAGGTGGGGAGATACCAAATACTATATAAACAACACGCCATAGAAATTTGGCATAGATGCATCCAAAGAAAAGATGGTTAATGGATTCTATAGAGCTACAGAAGCTACAATATTTATTACCATTCCAATTTCTTCTAACAAGATTAACTTTTGTTAAGATTACCCCTTTCTTCAAGTACCACATGAAGATCTTAATCTTTAATGGTAGTCTCAACTGCCAAATTTCTTGTGTAACTTTAATACCAGTACTGACGAGATGATTATACATGGATTTAACAGAAAATACACCATTCTTGTGAAGAGACCACACAAACATATTTCTTCCTTCATGAAGATTTACATGCACAATTCTAGTCACTAGATCATGCCACTCGAAAAGCTTAGCCCCCACTAAAGATCTTCTAAAAGATATATTAAGTGGTGATGTACTAAAGACGTCAGCCACAGTGGCATGCTTCTTTCGAACTATGTTATACAAGTTTGGATATTGAGACTTTAATGTCCGATTTCCAAACCATGTATCTTCCCAGAATCTAGTTTGTGGTGATTCAAGTTGCTATCGCGAGGGTGGAATCTGCTTTTGAGCTAGATGACGAAATGTTCTGAAAAAAAGATCCTCTGATTTTGTTGATGATTTTTTTGAAACGAACCAAATAGGAGAGCTGCTGATCGTATTAAATTCTATTAATGATTTTGGCCATTGTTTTTACTTCTGGATCATGGAAAGTAGTTTTTACAAACTTAAGTGGTAGGAGTAGTAATTATACAACTTTTGTAGCTTTCACAATTAAACCCTAGAGTGTAACATCTCTCACATGGTAGCACACAACCTATCTCATCATATCACTACAAGCATAATGATCTGCTTCTTTCCCCTCATCTTCCTCCTAGCCTCCTAGTATCCATGATGTCCAGCCATAGCTACCTTCTGTACGTGAGGAGAAAGAGGGGAGGTGAGGGAAGAAGATAGCATACATGTAAGTGTGCAAGAGAACTGGGGCATGAGTTAGAATCCATGTTTCCAAATAGCTACGGTCTATAGCTTTTTTACAATTTACAAATTTGATGCAATAAGTAGATCCAATGAGCCAAATAAGCCAAATCAGCTTGTGTGAGAGGGAAATAAGGAGAGAAATAACTCGTTGCTTGCAGTTGAGCCGAGCGAAGCGCTCTCTGCGCTCAATTGCTACGAAGGCTACTGCTTATTATAGCCCGAATGTGAAAAATATTGCTGCTGATAAAATGGGGATGAAAGAGGCTCCTCTAACATCAAATCAAAGGGCATTAGCTCAATGAGATGGACAAGGGTGAGCAAGTGAGCAAGCTCTATGCGCGACCCTGATTCTTACTCCATCCGTTCCGAATTGTAGGTCGTTTTGGCTTTTCTAGGTGCATAGATATTATTATACGTCTAGATACTAATATCTCCATTCCAAATTGTAGGTTGTTAATAACATCCAGGGACTTCGTAGGTGCATAGATATTATTATACGTCTAGATACTAATATCTAGATATTAGTATCTAGACGTATAATAATATCTATGCACCTAGAAAAATTAAAATAGCATACAATTTGGAATGGAGGAAGTACATCTTTGGGTTGATATGCCCTCCGATTAGCTTTGGAGGTCCCATGATTGTGTTTAACAAAAAAATGATTTAGCGCGTGTGAAGAGACTGAATTGTTATAGGTACAAGCTTCATTGCTAAATGAGGTAATCTTGGCTATAACCATGTTTAGTTGGTAGGATGAACTATGATGTACGGTATAATGGGATAAGCATATTTTAAGGAGTTTGCTTCGGGATAGGTGGGGTAGGTCTTAAGTCTCATCCTAATGAAGAACTCTCTAAATGCGGGATGAAATCATCTCAAACCGATTAGACACTTCCATCCCACATGGGTGTTTACACACGGGCATTGACTGATTGACGCAAGTGCGGGGATGCATGTGCACAAAGCGAGCAACTACGCACATGCAACACGGGAGGAAGAGGAGCACGGGAAAAGGATAGGAAGGAAGAATAGATAATGACATGTATGTCTTAGTTGTTAGTTGTCTTTTTTATCTCCAACCAAATAAAACTCAAAATGAACCCATAGCCTCAACCAAACTTCCATCCTAAAAAAATAAAAATAGGTATAAGGACCAGCCCGATACACATGGCAAGACAACGCCTTATTAACAGGAAGATTGCCCGAGCGTCAGTATCATTTCACTGCATGCTTACAGACTTTTAGGGTAAGGCTCTGCTTAGAGTCAATTCGGTATTTAAGACGTGTGAGGTGGTCGCTCGTCAAATAATACTGACCGTGAGTGTCAGTATGCAGGTTATCCGACCACACTCCAGTTCCAGCGAAGTTACGTTGGTCTCAAAGGAATTCGACACCAATATATATGTAAATAGAAAGAGATAGTACTTAGAAGTTTTTAAAAAACAATAGGTTTCCCCTTACAATGAGGTATGGCTTCCCTTTTATAGTGACCCATGAGTCACTTTACATTCTGAAAATATCCTTTCTCAACCACTACAGTCCTAGGATATGCCGTACATAATGGTCATTGGGGTAATGTGTACAAATTGAATTCCTTCATGTAATCACGCTTCTCACGCTTTCATGTAGTCACGCATCTCACGCCTTTATGTAGTCACGCTTCTCACACCTTCATCCTTTCAACCTCGGGACTTCACCTTCGTGCTAGAAAACCTCCAGCCTCGTGCCTTCAACCTTAGCCCGAGAAAAACGCCCAACCTCATGGCATTTGGTCCGTCATGCTGCTCCAAAAGCTTGTAACCTCGCGACGTCTCCCTTCAGGTTCCGTTCCTGAGTAAAGAGTAAAAGAGTTGAAAGCTCGGTGTTGAAAACTGACTTCGAACACTCGAGGGTTAGCACAATTGGAGTTTAGTTATCAGCCAATAGTTGTTAGCTTCGAGTCCCCAAAGTAACAAAGAAGATGCGAGAGTACGAGTTTTATTACCAGAATAGCTTCCATAAGAAGTTGTAAGGTTAACCAAGTTTTGTTCCTTGGTCTAGAACTTGGGAGGTTAGATAGTTTTTACCTACGAATGACGTTCGAGGTTGTTTAGTTTTTTGGGCGATCCCAACATACGTTTTGATCTTTTGTGTAGAAAGTTTGGCATCAGTGTTTACCTCGTCTTGGATACACATAGCTGGCGAAGCTTTTCTTACCAAACATTATGGATAAAACTTGTCTTAACGAATGCGTACTGGCTGAACCCCATGTAGAGTAGCATCATAAATCATAGGTCAGTGAAAAGGTTGATTGCTAGAGAAGCAATTGAAAGGAATCACTTTGCACAGCTTGAAAAGGAACTCAATTGCCGGAAGCAATTGTTAAATACAAATCGTGTACATGTATCCGAGACGCAAATTGTAATGACCCAGATGAAAAATGTATTCTTTGATCTCCCTACAGTAACAGAGCATTTTCATCCCAAGCAAGTTAGATCATCCTACTTTATATATAATTTTTTTGGGCCGTGAGGGGGCCACCTTCCAGCAGCAGCTGAACGAGTTGATGGGCGACTATGTGCGCAAGACATCGGTGCTGGCCGACAAGCTGCAGGTGGCCTGCGCGCCGCTCTCGGCGTTGGTCAGCGGGAATGAAGCCTCGTCCGCTAACGGCTTGTTCTCCCGGTTCAACAACCGCACTCCAACAGCTTGTGCTCCTGACATCCCTGTTTGAGCGACTGAAGCAGTCTCTACAGGCCGAGGTGGTTGCCCACGATCCCGTGCCATCTATTGAGATGGTGGAGGCAGTCGGCAGTCGGCGCTGCTAGGGATACCTTGCTGCAGGAAGCAGAGCGGGCTGGAGGCCCAGATGACGGAGGCCAGGATGCTGAAGCTGGCGACGGAGGCCTGGACGCTCAGGTGCCTTGCGAAGGAGTTCACGCACTGGGCACGCCGGGTGCGCCGGTTGTGCAGGCGCTGAACGTATTCTTCACCACACCTACCCGGCCAACCCTGCTACTGCAACCGGAGCCAGAGCCGGAGTCGTAGCCGCAGCCGGAGCAGAGGCGGGCGGCGGCCAGGCCCCGGCGCACCTACAACATGACCAATGTGCGGCGTAGCGCCCGGTGCTGCCAGCGGTCCAGCAAGCGCAGGTGAACATGTGCCGCAAGTTGGGGCTGTCGATAGAGGAGCAAGCCCCGGTGGAGCGTATCCTGGCAGAATAGGAGATCAAAGCACAACAAATGAAGAAATAGCCACTCGTAAGGTTTCAAGACAGCCCCCGCGTCGTCTCTCTGGAAGCGACTCGGGCGGCACCCCCCACTCCGCCGTCACCACCCCTCTCCGGGCCTTCTCCCCACCTCGCCGCCGCCGGAGCAGTGCATCGGAAGTCTGAGTGCCTGCTAGGAAGGCGGCGGCGGTTCCTTTCTCACCGACCGGAGGGCACGCACTGGCATTTGGTGCAGCGCCACCAGGCCATGGAGGTGGCAGCGGCGTCTTGGGCCCGGCAGATCCGGCGCCCCCGGGGCCGGGTCTGCGCGGGGCGGCAGCCGGCGTGTGCGTGGCCCGTGTCGGCGGGCTAGCGGCCGCCCAGGCCTTCCGCCGGCTGGTGGCGGCGACAGCGGGTAGGGTGCGCATGGGGCGCGGTGGTGCTTCCCCCCAGATGGCTGGAGGCAGCGTGGTGGGACGTAGTGTGTGCGGCGGCGGTGCGCTGGACCGGCGACGGGCGCACACGGCGGTCGAGCGGCGCGGCTCACGGAGGCCGGCCCTGGGCGCGGAGCCGAGGTGGTGCTGCGCGGGGGAAGGAGTGGATCGGCCAGCGGTGGTGGACGGAGGGTGGCCGGTCCGGCGCATGGCTGCACGATGACACTCAAGTGGGGTGAGTGATAGGCCGGGGTACGGCAGCTTCTGTGCCTCAACGGCGGCAGCGTGGTGCCGCGGCCGGGGTGGCCTGTGTAAGGTGTGCCAGCGGTGCCATGGAGGCGCAGCAAGGACACCTGGCGTATGGCGATGGGAGAGGAAGGCGGCTGAGCATTGGTGGGGGCTCGCGCGGCGTGGAGGAGGCTGCGAGGAGTGGGGTCCGGTGTGCTGCGTGGAGACGCGGCGGTGAGCAAGCGGAGGTGGAGGTACGGCGGTGTGGTACGTGGATGTGCGGCGGCGATGCTGCCCCAGATGGGCTACCGTGACTGTGTTTCAAAGTGTCGAGCTGTGAGCGTGCAGTGGGGGTTGGGATGCTCCAGGCGAAAGCCTTCGCCGACGTTTGCTGGTGGAGTTGACGGCAGCGCCCTAGGGCGTCGTTCTCCCCGTGGGGGGCGTCATGTCTGAGCTACAACCCTGCTGCACGGGGTCCTCTGGGTAAAAACCCTGTCCAGACCTTGGACGAGCGACAGCGCTACCATTGGCGTCGTGCCATCCTTGGAGGCGTCATCTCTAGAGACCCATCTCGGTTCGTGGCATTGCTGGTCCATTGATCATGGGTGGCCGCAGCTGGTGGCGGCATTTCCATCGCGTGGAAAGCTGGACGGGTGTTGCCGAGGCCATGTGGAGGCGATCGGAGGTATGGCGGCAGCCAGGGGTTGTCGCATGGTTGCCGGTTTTGGCTGCTTGCAGCGGATCGTGGCGGCTGACGTTGCTTGGCAACGGTCTGAGCGACGTAGGACTACGTCGAAGGACGGCGCTTGCGGCAACGACATCATGGGACAACTAGGCCTGAAGTGGACCACGGCGGGTTGATTAGCTTGGCTGGGCTACCCGGTGCGGTACATCATCGAAAGGCGGCGGAAGCGACTTCTCTGGTTTGCTAACTTGACGGCAGAGGCTTTTGCGTGGGTGAAGCAACGGGACGAAATTGACCTATGGCAGCGGCTTGGTTGATCGATGGAGATCTGGTGGAGTGGGGTAGCATTGCTCACCACTCTAACGGCGACAAAAGAAACGAATCCATGGCGGGCGAGGCAAGACCCCCGCGTGCGGTGTTTCTTCGAGGCGATGAGAGCGAGGTGGAGTCCAACAGTGGATGTGGCGAGACCCCCGCGCATTGTGTTATCATGGTGGTGACTGCGAGTCAGCCTACGAGATGTCCAGATTTGGTGGTATCACTCTATCAGGTGGAGTGTGGTGTTGCAGCGGCCCTACGGCGGAGGGCCCCGCATGGCGGTGGCCTTCTCGGTATGGTGCAGTCCGCTTCTATCGGTTCCCTGTCGACACAAGACCACGCCTGGAGGTTTCGGCAAATAGATGAGTGTGAGTTGGTGGGTGCCGCTGTGGTGAGTGGAGTGAGGAGTCCGCGTTGACATCCCAATCCAATCGATCGGGTGTGGCGGTTTTGAATTGAGTGGTGACCCGCGTTTATGTCCCAATCCAACGGGCGAGTCTTTTTTATTTTCCTTTTCTTTTACTTCTCCTACCTATAGCCTCCTAGAACTGTAGTCTTTTTCTGCTATATCAATGAAACACGCTCTATCTTGTGCATCATTCTTTCAAAAAGTATCCTGGCAGAATATGTGGCCATGTACAACGGCCCGCTGCCGGCACAGGTGCTGGCAGCCCTCACCACTTTGTTCGGCCTCGATGATGACATGATAACCCAGCTTGATGATGCCATGATGGAGTTAGCAGAGGAAGGGGTGGATGAACTCCTGGCCGGGGAGGGTGTGGCAGCTTAGCTCCAACAAAGCTATCCAACGAGTGCTTATCCGTGACTCATGTATCACAACTTCATATGTCGTCGCGTCTTTGTGTGTCTTCGAGTTGATCTGCCACGAAATCGCCGGGCAGCTGTGTTGATTCAATGTCACCAAGAGACTTCAGGCTGCACTTCAGATGCAAGGGCGCCTGCCATTTCACTTCAATTATGTATCATTCAGCCGTGTGCTACAATGCTTTGTCTACTTGAGCTCCTGTCGTTGACAAATGATTGTGCCTGACTTCAATGCGATTTGCTGGAATGTGAGAGGATTGAACTCAACAGCCAGGTGCTTGGCTGTGCATGAACTAATAGCTGGGACTCATTGCCATCTGGTGTGTTTACAGGAAACCAAATTACAGAACATAGACGGTGCACTTGCAAGTTTTCTTGGGGGTCACCGGCACAATGCTTTTGCTTACAAGCCGGCCAGGGGAACTAAGCGAGGGATTTTGTTACTATGGAATGATGCGGCCGTCAACATTGAGAACATCGTCATCAGACACTTTTCGATCACAGCCACCATGACTCTTCGCGACTGTCTCACTGACTTCCTTCTCACTGCGGTCTACGACCTATCACGAGACAACCGTAAAGGTGAATTCCTATAGGAACTGCGCCAGTGTACACCCACTGATGCAAAAAATGGATTGTGATGGGAGACTTCAACCTCATCTACCGCGCACAAGATAAGAACAGCAGAAACCTAAACTTACGTTGTATGAGACAGTTCCGGGCGACGTTAAATCATTGCCGTCTGAAGGAAATTCACCAACAGAATCGAAAGTACAC
This sequence comes from Setaria italica, assembly GCF_000263155.2. Classification (NCBI taxonomy): domain Eukaryota; kingdom Viridiplantae; phylum Streptophyta; class Magnoliopsida; order Poales; family Poaceae; genus Setaria; species Setaria italica. The sequence continues at coordinate 37,900,573 of NC_028453.1, forward strand.
ATGGAGCAACGAAAGGCACCGCCCCATCATGTCTGTCTGGACAGGGTATTCTGTAATGAAGAGTGGGACATTCAATTCGACCAACACGGCCTCCACGCCCTATCCACCTCCTGTTCAGACCATTGTCTGCTGCTCCTGTCTAGCATGCTAGGGCCACGGCAACCACGGCCGTTCCGGTTTGAGAACTTTTGGGTCAAATACCCGGCTTTAAAGATGAGGTTAAGCGAGTTTGGAGCCAATCGACTCCCTACACCTAGCCGTTCCGCATCCTCCGACACAGGATGACAACAACGGTGAGACACTTGAAGAAATGGAGCAGAACCATCATCTCAGATGCTAAGCTAAAGCTCCATATGGCAACTGATGTTATTCATCAGCTAGACATCACCCAAGAATGAAGAGAGTTGACCGATGCTGAATTCAATTTGAGGCATAAGCTTAAGAGAAGAGTAATGGGGCTCGCGGTTATTGAACGGGCTAGGAAAAGACAGGTCTCGCGTATTGTTAACCTCAGAGAGGGGGATGCCAACACAAGGTTCTTCCACCTAAAGGCTAACGCGAGGAGGAGGAAAAATCACATTCAATGCCTACAACAAGGAAGAGGATGGGCAATTTCACATGAGGATAAAGCAACGCTGGTGCAGGATCACTTTGGGTTGATGATGGATCGTCCACCGCCGCGGCAAAAAGACTTCGACTGGTCGGCTTTGAACCTACAACAACATGACCTTGACTTCCTTGTAGACCCTTTCACGGAGAAGGAAATTCATGACGCGATCATGCAAACTCCTACGGACAAGGCACCGGGGCCAAACGGGTTCATAGGGATCTTTCTCCGAACTTGCTGGGACATCATGAAGTCATACCTTGTAGCAGTTATGAACTCCATTCAAGTGTTGAGATGCATTAATTTTGATCTCTTAAATTCGGCAAATATCATACTACTCCCAAAAAAGAAGGTGCAAACAAGATAGCAGACTACAAACCAATAAGCCTGATCCACGGTGTAGGGAAGCTGCTGACTAAGGGCCTGTTTGGCATGGCTCCACTCTAGAACTCCAGCAACTCCACCAACAAATCCAGCCAAACACTCTAACTCCAAAACTCCATGGAGCAGCCAACTCCATGGAGCTGTAGTGGCAAATGGAACTGGAGTTTTGGAGCACCTCTTTTGCTGCTCCAAAACAACCTCTTTTGAACCTCCTCGTGGAGTTGGTGAGTAAATACCCACCAATGCCACTGGTTAAAAAAAAATGGTTCATTCTATTCTCCCGAGCCCCCACTCACCGCCCCAGCCCCTCCCATTGCCACCCCGCCCCACTCACCGAGCTTCGCCCGTCGCCGCCCAAGCCCCGCCGCCCGTCACCGCCCGTCACCGCCTCGCCCCCTGTCGCTGCCTAAGTCCAAGCCCCACCCCTGTCGCCGCCCAGCGCCGCCCCCTATCGCCGCCCAAGCCGACCCGCCGCCTGTCGCCGTCCGCCGCGCAAGCCCCGCCCCCGTCGCCGCCTAGCGTCACCCCTGTCACAACCCCCCACCGCTGGAGATCCTCTGCCGGCCGCCGCTGAAGATCTGCCGACGACCGCAGCCCCCCACCGCGCCCTTCCCACCTGACCCCGAGGCCGCCCAGCGCCGCCCCCATCGTAGCCCCCCACCGCCGGAGATCCTCTGCCGGCCGCCGCCGGAGATCCGCCAACGGCTGCAGCCCCCCGCCGCGCCCTTCCCACCAGACCCCGAGGTCGCACCCCAGCCCGGCGTCGCTGTTCGCGTCCGGCCTCACGGGCTGCCTCTTCGGCGGCCACCGCGCAGCCGCCCGCTCCGCATCGTGATAGGCCTCGGGAAGCCAGGATGCGCCCGGTGATGCGCCCCTCGTCGAGCATCTTGACCCTGTGGATGCGCCCGACGACTCGCCGGCCGAGGCCGATCCAGCCGCTAGGAAATCGGCGCGTGACGAGGCCATCGCGGTCGTTGGCGCTGGCGACGGGCGTCCCGCAGAGTGGGCAGGTGCCACGGTCCTAGAGCCACAGCGCGACGCAGGTCGATGATGCCCTCTAGCGTGGCGGCGGGGGTGCCGCAGCGGGTGCAGCCGGCGACGGGTTCGCCCTGAGCGCGGGGTCGATGGAGGCGGCTGCTTGCGAAGCACCAGAAAGACGCCTCCATGCCGCTAGTCCTAGGCATCATCGTTAACACCACACGACTGTTATCTGGTGATGTAGCAGCGAAGGATTGATGTTTTTCCCAGCAGCCGAGCTCAACATCTGTCGGTATGGGATAGAGAGGATGAAGAAGATGGGATAGAGAGGATGACAAGTAGGGCCTAAATTGGGGGGCAACAATGACAATTCATACTAAAATTGGTCTTTTTTGGAGCTAAGAGCACTCATCTAGCCAAACACCCCATTTTAGTTCTGGAGTTCTGGAGTGGAGGTGGCTCCACCTGGAGTTCTGGAGTGGAGCAGCTCCACCCAGAGCTAGAGTCATGCCAAACAGGACCTAAGGTGCTGGCACTCCGCTTAGCTCCAGTAATGAAGGAAATTGTCTCAAGTAGTTAGAGTGCATTTATTTGGGGCCGCAGTACCCATGATAACTTCTAGTACGTGCGAAGCTCTCTACGACGCTTCCATCACAATAATGCTAGCGCTCCGCTTAGCTTTAGTAATGAAGGACATTGTCTCAAGCAGTCAGAGTGCGTTTATTTGGGGCCACATTACCCAAGATAACTTCCTACGTGCGAAGCTTTATACGATGCTTCCATCGCAATAAAACATCGATGCTCCTCCTCAAGCTCGACATCTCAAAGGCCTTTGATTCGCTCCGTTGGGACTACTTGAAATGGAGGGATTGGATTGCGGCAATCCTTGCTACATCTTCACGAGTCCTCCTAAATGGCATTCCTGGACAACCTATATCTTATGGCAGAGGGCTATGCCAAGGGGATCCGCTATCACCCTTGCTCTTCATCCTCGCCATTAACCCACTACGACATCTGCTAAATCTTGTGACGGACGTTGGTGTTGGTCTCAAAGAAATTCGACACCAACAGATGTAGTCTGAAAGGGAAAACACTTGCAATATCTTAAAACACAATGAGCCTCCCTTTACAACAGGGTATGACTCCCCTTTTATAGTGACTCGTGAACTACTTTACTTTCCAAAAATGTCCCTTCTCACCTACTACATTCCTCTGTACATAAAGGTAATTGGGGTAACGTGTACAAATTGAGTTCATCTGCGTTGTCACGCTTCTGACGCCCTCGTGTAGTCATGCTTCTCACGTCTTCATGTAATCACACTTATCACACCTACATGTAGTCACATTTCTCTTGCCTTCATCTTCTTAACCTTGGGACTTCACCTTCGCGCCAGATCAAACTTCCAGCCTCGCATCGTTACCCTCAAGCCGGGTAAAACCTCCAACCTCGTGGTGCTTGGAAACTTCACGATGTCTTCCTTCAAGTTCCTTTCCTGAGTAAAGAGTAGATGAAAACTCAGTGTTTGAGACCAACTTCGAACACTCAATAGTTAGCTCAGCTGGAGTTTAGTTATCAACCAATAGTCGCTAGCTTCGGAACCTCAAAGTGGTAAAGAAGATGCGAGGTTAGGTGAGTTTAGTTTGTTGATCCAGAACTAGCAAGGTTAAAGAGTTTTGTATCCTGATCCAGGACTTGCGAGGTTAAGTTGTTTTTGCCTACTAACGGCGCTCGAGGTTGTGCGGTTTTTGGACGATCACAACAGTCGGCATACTACATCCTTTAGGCAGGAACCGCGCAAGGCTGCGGATAGCGATGTATGCCGATGACGCAATAATTTTTATTTGCCCAGACAAAGAGGATATCACGGCGCTAAAACACTTACTGAGCCTATTCGGGGAAGTAATCGGCTTGAGGACGAACATAGACAAGTCATCGGTGGCGCCAATCCGCTGTGAGAACATTGACCTCCTGGACATCCTGAATGACTTCACTGCACGCCAGGTCTCTTTCCCAATCAAATATCCGGGATTACCTCTGGCCATTGGATGATTGTGCTGCGTCCACTATTAGCCTATGCTTGATCGAGCTATAGGGATATTGCGAGCGTGGTGGGGCCGCCATCTCACACAGGTTGGGTGAGTGGCTTTGACTAAGGTCGTGCTATCCTCACAACTGGTATACTTGCTCACAGTGCTTCGGGCGCCTAAGGAAGTCCTGGAATATTTTGACAAAATTAGTAAACGATTCCTTTCGGCTGGAGATGAACCCTCACGGGAGGCAAATGCAAGGTCAGTTGGCCAAATAGTGAACATACCCAAAGACTTAGGGCGGGCTGGGCATCCTTGATCCAGATAAATTCGCGATGGCCTTAAGATTAAGATGGCTTTGGCAGGAATGGTGTGATCCTTCCAAGCCATGGGTTGGCCTCGGCACGGCTTGCACAAATTTTTTTATTTTTTTATTTTTTTATTTTACGATTTTGCAGAAATAAGTAGTCAAACGAAAAAATTGCAAAAATAGACCTATGCTACCATACGAAATGGCGGTAGGTCCGCTTCCGCCGGTTGGATTCGCGGTAAGAGGCTCGGAGCGGTGCCCATGCGTATTTCGCCATATGAAATGGCGGTAGCCTGCTTTAGCTGTTTCGTACAGCGGTAGGTGGCTTTCCGCCGTTTCAAGTGGCGGTAGGATCCTCCTACCTAGTTTAGCCAGGTTTAGCCGGCCGTAGCGGGGTGTAGGATGCTATAGCCGTTTGAACCGGCTATAACTCTGTTTTAATTTTGATTAGTTATTTTTTTGTGTAATTTTGTATGATATTTTTAGAAGTGAAATATGTAGTTCCATTGCAATATGTAACTTTGTAATTTGAGAGGGGTAGAGTGATTGAACGAAATAATTGGAAATGATTTAACTCCCGGCCATTAGAGACATAGCTGTTTCCAGCGAGATTACAACGGATCCAAACAAAATTCCTAAACCAAGTGCCATGTTGCTAAACCTAGCATGCCTTAGGTAATTGAAATAGTCGGGGAAAGAGCCATGTCTACTTCCTAGTAGAACTGGCTCTGCGAGGGCTTCGACGGCCCAGCTCCATTGTAGCCAGCACCCCTAGAGGATGGCGGAGACAGGGGACGATCCTTATTGTGGTGGTAGGGGCACTTGCACCATGGATCGGTGCAAATCAAGGTACCTGCGATGTCAATTGCCCAAGGATTCATGGCAAATTCGGACTGAAGATCCTCGACCTTACGCTCCGGGTCAAAGATCTTGCACTTCAGGTAGTGTATGTACTCCTGAGTTGGCTCAGGAAGTGGTGGATCAACCCACTTGGTGTAGCGGTAATTTCCTTTATTGAGATAGGTCTGAACGTGATGTTAATTTGAAGCATGAGAAGCTTAGAAAGAGTAATGAAGTAATAACTTTACTCACCAACCCATATGGGTATTGAAAGAAACGGCGACTTCCATCACCGTAGCCGTCATAGAGCTGGACGACACAAGGCACGCCATGGTGACACATTGGCCACGCATCCTGACGGTCGTCATAAAGCCTAAGGGAGTTTGGAGGGGCGTAGTTAGCCCTGTCCTCCAGAGGGAACTCGTCGAGGGGTGCCTCATACTCTGTTAGGCCAGAAGAACCTGGTCAAGTGATGGTTGGAATAGGAGCACCCCCTCCTCACATGACCTCTCCCTCTTACGGATGCCATAGTTCTTACTCATGTTCCGTGGGAGGATATGGGAGTCTTTCCTGTTGCTCAGTGGCGTGGAAAGATTTGGGAGAGGGGGGGTTCAATATAAGGAGTGCTGAGATGAAGACGCGCTGCACCCCCATGTGCTCAGTACGTTGTCATGTTCAATCATTCTGAGAAATGGTACATATAGCCTTTGCAGATGCATGGATGTAGGTGTAAGTATAGAGTCCGATCCGCCTGAGAAAGCATCACGTTCAGGGTCCTTGCAGTCTATAGTGTAGCCTTTTCAGTGAGGGTTCACATCAACAGTATATAGTGTAGGCTATTCAGTGAGGGTTGACATCAACAGTGCATAGTGTATGCTTTTCAGTGAGGATTCATGTCAACAGTGGAAACCACTGTTTGAGTACTGTACTTGCCGCAGAGTAGTGTAATTGGAATAGTGTGCAATCTCAGTACTCGATGAAAGGAGATGAAATGTTATAACAGTAGAAGCAACGGTACAAGCATCAGTACAATGGCATCCGAGGCGCCCAACATGACAAACCTAAAAGAGCACCTTCGCTAGGATAGAATGCCTTAGGTAATGTAAATTGGTGGAGAACAAGTAATGTTCTATTGGCTGAACCAGGGAAGTTTTCCCTTCCTCGCTATTTTAGAGGAAGATTCTGCCTCCTGCTGCTCCATCTTCTTCTGTCGTTCTCTTCCTGGAGGAGCTGCACCTGATGAGCTTCGAATTCTTCCTCCCACCATTTGAGTGCTACCTCTCGAGCACCTAACTCCTCATGCCGTCTCTGCAGTTGATCCTCCTTGCCCTTCAAATGGATTTGTTGTTGGCGGACGCGTCGTTCTTCCTCAAGCCGAGCAGCACGTGCTGCGTCTCGAGCTGCTTCCATCCTTCCATAGTATTGGGCTTTGGTCTCCAGCTACACTGGCCAAAGGGGCACCCCCCCTATAGGTCTAGTGTCGATCCATTCCATGAATGTGCATGCCTGCATGTTCACTCGTTATTAGTTAAAGGAACCGGTACATGTAGAAAACGTATGTAAAATATTTATGAATGGATGTACTGACCACAAAACTATCATCAATGCCGGAACACTTGAAGTACCTACACCCCTTCTTCCCCATGGGTTTGTCATTCTCGCATACCTGCAACCACGCACGAAAGCCGCAGTGGCATTGGGGGTGCTCATTCCATGGTGGAACCCCATTTCGCTCTTCCCTCCACGACGACAATTCTTAGAGGGAGACGCAACCTCACTGCAAATGGTGGATTCAGGTTGAGTATTGTTAGTAGTGCGTTTGAACGTTGGCTGAACGTCTCATATATAGAACGCTACTGAGATGGTCCATGGACCATGTCCATAATGGCAAATGGAAAACGACATGCATGGACATCATAGCCTGCACCAGCCTATCTATCAGTGTCTCTGCACCAGCCTACTTGGGAGAGACGGGGCCCGAGCTGGGTGAAGTGATGTCTCGACCAGACGAGCTTTGCTGAGAGGACCAAGGAGAGGGCGAGCACTTCCACTTTTGTAGTAAATAGCCTATGGAGTACTATACACTCTAGCGATTTAGGAGCCTAGGCATCGTGGATGATTTTTTTGTTGCAAGCATCGAAACGTACACAGCACACATTGGATAACATCATAGCCTGCACCGGCCTTCATAAGATAAAGGAGGTCCTATGCATTAAATGTGTTCTCGCTTGAAACGAGGCTCACCATGATCACGACCACGCCTCACTGCCCGCTGTGCTGCTCTGGTCTGGTACTGGTTGTACGTGAAAGGCTCCGGAGGGGCAACATCGCGAGGCGGACGTCCTGGTATGGCCGCAGGTAGTGTCACGAAGTCCTAGGTGGCACCCTGTGTAGTAGGCACGAGGACGTCCCCAACTGCGAAGGACCAAGCTCATTAGGGTCGAATCTGAAAAGATCGTCCACCCATGCCGAGCTCGACCTATGTCCCTCCTCCTCGACGGAGTCCTCCGAAGCCCCTCTGCGGTCTGTGAACCCTGTTATGGAACCAAGAAAATGTTATTGTAACTTTTTTTGTATTTAAAATGGAATAGAAAACATGTATTCACGACGCACCGAGGTGGTGTAGCTCTGTACCTAGTGGAGCTAAAGACGACCATGCTCCACTGTAAGCTTAGTACATCTGCGGGACTGTGTTACGAAATTAAAAGTTAGTACGAGGAATTGGACAACATTTTGTCAATGAAAAATGAGAAAGTAACGAACACGTACCTGTCGGGGTCACGTACTGCGGAACAGTCGACGTGCCCAGGGGGGCATACCAAGATGGTGCTGGTGGGACAGTTGACGACGCACGAATGGGTGGCTGAGAAGATGTACCGGGCTGGTGAGTAGGAGCTAGAGAGGACGAATGAGGGTAGGCAGCCCGTGGTGGAAGCACGACGTCTGCGCGACCACCACGGCAGCTGACGGCCCTTAAGAACCTACTACAGACACCCAATGCCCTCCTATACAGCATCTCGTGGTCCCTCGTAGTCATGTCGTAAACGTGCTCGATGCCGTACCTCAATGCCGTCTCGACCTCTGCAATAATGTCATACTTCAAGCAAGGACAGAGTTCAAGTTAGGCGCGCACATGATGCAGTTTGAGTAAGAAATGATGCAGAAGCTTACCGCGATGTTGAAGTTCATGTCCCTCTAATGCGGGTACGTCTGCATCATAGGCACGGTCTCCGTCAGTGGCTGCCTCGGAATGTACGTGACCTGCGCCCTGGTCCTCGGCAAGAACCACCGCAGGTACGCTGTGAAAGCATCATCGTCGTGTGGACGGTCCTCCTGCACCACCTCCTCTGAAGCGGCCACCCACATCTTGATCCACGGAACCATCCTCGGACCCCATAGGGTCGCAGGCCCACCACCACCCTGACGGGTGCACCTAACATAACCATCGTGCAACGGGTTAAAGCAACGAAAAATGTTTATTACAAGGAGAATGATTGGGTAGGGTGTACCTTTGAACAGTGGTCGGGATGACGCGAGTAAAAGGGACCGGGGAGTGCTAGTACCAGCTGAACTACCTCATCACATAGTGCACCGCGTACTCCTCGACGTGGATGTCATAGACCAGTGGCCTCATCGTCATCCAGTAGTCCATGTCCCGAAGGCACAACGAAGAGAGCCCATGGGGGGCACGAGCATGCACCTCCACTGCGGTGTAAGGTCTCCAGCTCACGTCGGTGTCGACAAGAGCGTCGACCTGACCGACGATGTCAGGGTACGACTACTTCGTCTGCACCCCAACCCACGATCCCTACAAAAAAATTACGAAAAGGTTCACTAATCGAAACATGAAAGCATGCATCATATGAATTAAGTAATTATAGGTGTAGTACCGTACCTTCCTCAAGCACCACAAGGACCCCATTGTGGGTCTGTCGACGTCGTCGTGGTCGAAAGGCAGCTCCGGGTAGGGGCCATCTCAATCCGTGGCTGTCCTATTGGGAAGCGCTCGTACGACCACAGCTGAAGCAGCAACAAGCAGCCAACAAAGATGGGCTGCATCGAGTCTACCTTGCAGCAGCCCGTGCAAAGGCCCCTGCAGGTCCTCACAAATACAGTTGAACCCCAGCTGTACTACGGAACCTCGTCGAGCGGGGCCTCCGCAATGACCCTCGCGTAAGGAAGTAGGTGCTTAGGCACCGAGTTCCCCAGTGACATGCAAAACATGATCCACCCAAAGGGCCACAGCAGGTACGCCTCCAAGTGATGTGCAACTGTAGCGTCGTTGGCGTCATCTCTTATGTACTCAGCCTGCACAACAATAAAAGTTAGTTGATAAATTGAAAAAAGTTAGAGAAAATGATATGGAAAGTCAGGTAACTAAGTACTTACACTGAACTACATGAGCGACTTCTTCGGGGGCCCGTGTGTCATGCTGAAGGTCCAGTACGGCTCGGCCCGATCGTTCTGCTGAACGTGGGCAAACCGGGCCAACAGCTCCTCTCGCTAGCTAACTAGGACGTCCACCGTAGCAACGGCCCGCTTGGCACAAGGAAGCCCAAGTAGGAGGGAGACATCCTCAAGTGTCAGGGCCATCACACCCACTGTGAGGTGGAAAGTGTGCGTCTCGGGCCGCCAACGGTCTGGAAGAGCTGCTAGCAGTGACATGTTGATGTGGAATTGTGTCGACTTGTCCACCCCCCATGCATCGACGTCTCCCTCAACCAACCTCACTAGAGGGAGGAGGCCCGTAGCGCATAACCTGTAGCATGCATACCATTTATTAGTTCAAACAAGCAATGTTAGAACTTTCCATTTATTTAACTAAGTACGACATACCTCAAAATCCAACGGGCGTCGATCAGTATCGTCGAAAGCAGGACAAATGCCTGAAGCGTGCCCAGCCTCGCACCCCATACGGTTGACATGAATGACCTGTGAAGGCCGTCCAAGGTAGGGTCGAGCAACTTAGGGGTCTGATACCCCTCTGGAACCTGCTGCGCCCTACCTGGAACACGAAAAATATAAGTATGCGCCAAAAATAACAATAGAGGCAAAACATAAATGAAACGAAATGCATGAGACATGAGATATTGCAAAGGCAGTGTAAATGAAATAGTACACGATATGCAAATATTACAATATTTTACTACTACAACTTAGGTTACATTCCACAATCTAATAAATACAGGAGTCTCTCAACATACAACAAACATCACGAATGACATTACATATGACAGGGTTCACCTAAGTTACGAGTTCACAAACATACAACACCACGACTTCACAAACATAAAACACAACGAGTTCACAAACATCCAAGACATGAATCATAGAAGCCCGTCATTGTTGCTACGTGCACGATGACCCTGACCACGCGCTACAGCATTTGCATCACCGCTTGAAGGCCCAGCTTGACTACTCCCACCTCCATATGTCGTTGCAAGGCAGTTCTTGTAGGTGTGAGCGACTTCATGGCACTTGGAGCAGAGGCAGACATCAGAACTGGCTTCAGATTGATCCATGTTGTTCCGGATGTGTCTTTTGTTGCGTCGCCTGACCCCTTGGAATATTTCCAGATCAGAGTCAGGAATGTAGCGCGCGGCATTACCACGATTGTTTACGAAGTTTCCTAATAAACGAAATCCATAAATCTTGTTCCTCCAAGTGTACCATATAGTTTCCTTCAGGAAGTAATGTAGCACGAACCAACGAGGCTGAAATCCCCCTGCCTCGATGCATGCAGCAATGACATGGGTGCAAGGCCTGTGCAGCAACCTTAGCTTTTGGCAAGAGCAAACACACCGTTTATTGCTGATGATGCACTCCTGTGTGTGCTTCTTGCACCTCCCTCCCAATCGAGCTTTGTCCCTGCAAACAACCTCGAACCGTCGTTCCACGGCTCCAACTTTATTAACACGATGCTTATGAGCCTTCTTAATAGCCTCCTCCGTGTACTATGTCATCTTATACCCATAAATTTTATGTGCGCATTGAGTTATCAGCGACATGGTACCTTTCCTTGAAGTACTCCATGGTGTGGTACAGAAAGAATTCCACGATACCAACAAGGAGCAGTCCCTGAACACCGCGCAGGACCCAGTTGTAAACCTCAGCTAGGTTTGTAGTCATTATTCCCCACCAAGCACCTCTCTCGTTATAGAGTAATGCCCACCTTTCCTTCGGCTCATGCTCAATCCACTATAAGAAGCTCTTGATGGACCTTCTCCATCTTCACCTGACATTCGGACCATCGAGTCCGATGTCCTCCAAAGACACAAGGAGGCCAGCCTTGCTGTTTATCAGTCTCTTGGCTAGATCTTCGGACTGTTTCTTTGTAAGCTCATCAAGTTTCTTCCACAGCAGGTTGAATTTCCTCTCCTGATTCTGGCTGCATAACCGCTTGAACATTTTCATAAGGGACTTGTTCTTGAATTGACTATGGAAGTTTGCACCCATATGCCTCATGCACCACCTACTCTTCAAGTCCAGCCATATTGGCACCCTGAAATGTTGCACACTTCCATTCTGTAGGTCTTCGATTGCTTGTAGAATGCCTTTGTGCCGATCATGAATTAGATAGACACCCTCCATGTCCTTCACAATCATCTGCTTCACCCTCTCCAGGAACTAATACCAACTATCTCCAGACTCCTTCTCCACAAAGGCGATCGCCAGCGCAACACCTAATTGTTACCGTCGGACCCAATAGCTATCAAGATTGTGCCTTTATACCTTCCAGTCAGAAATGTGCCATCAATGCAAATGACTGGGCGACATCGCTGAAAAGCCTCAATGCAAGGACCCAAGGCAAGGAATGACCGCTGCAGGACCTGTTTGCCTGGAAACTGAGCACATGGATATGCTTTTAGGTCGTAATAGCTTCCTGGGTTCCTCTGGCATATGGTGTGAAATAGGAGAGGAATATTGTCATATGATGCTTCGTACGTACCCCACTTCATCTCCAGTGCCTTCTGTTTGGCTCGGTAGGCTTTGTTGTAGCTAATCTTATACTTGAACTTCTCCTCTATGGCACAAACAATCAACTTGGGCTTGAAGCTAGGATTCTCCACTATCTGAGGATACATGTATTGAGCAACAAAATCAGCAGTGAGGTTGTGGTGTGTTCCTTCCAATTCATCTAGCAAGCATTGGTGCTCAACCACTCAAGTCACCTCCCAGTAATCCTTCCACTTCCCCTTGTATGCGTGCACCCTAAATGGGCAATTGCTTCTCACATAGCAAACATCATACATCGTCGGTTTACTCTCACCACCCTGAACTGACGTTACAAATATAAAGTGGACCATCGCTTCACAGATGCCTTCACCTCATCCTCACTGGGGTACATAGCACCCACGCAAATCTCATTCTCCATGTACTCCCAAGGGATATTTTCCCCTACATTGACCAGTAGGGCGGAATGATCATAAGTTGATCAGTTCCGCGGGACAGGGTAAGCATCTTTGTCATCCAACGAGTCATCATCCATGGCACCATTGGCCTCTTCTCCTTCCCTCTCCACCTGCTCAACTAACTCAGGCATGTCTTCCCCCTCGTCAGCCTCCCCATTTGGCTCACGGGTTGCAACATCATCCTCTGCATCTCCCTCTTCTGCCCCCTCTTCATAAAATTCTTCATTTTGCTCATCAGTACTTTCCACACTTCCTTGGCTTCCTCCACACCTTCCTCAGCTTCAACTTCAGCACCTCCCACATCTTCTTCCATCTGACTGCTAGACCCAGCCTTCGTGAACACTTGAACATACCATATGAGCGGTAAACCGCGCTTCGTACAACCTTTTACATAAACCCGGTAGTTCTGGGTTTCTTCAAGCGGGATCAGCTCCCAAAAGTTTATGTCAGGCCGTCTCCTCACTACAATCCTAATAGACACATCCACTTGATCTCTATCAAGACTGAAATTCTTACAAAGGCACCTGCATATGCCTCCCCAAGTCCTCTCTCTTGCTCTTGGTAAATACTTGTAGAAAGACTGAAATCCACTCAAATCTACCTCTTCTGGACCATATCTAACCTCCCACAGACCATAGAACACTTGGAAATATAAACTTTCCGACATGCCTGCCAATACACACGACACGAACACTGCAAGTTACTCTCAATAACTTAAATCAGTTAACTCGAACGACACCTACATTTCAATATACAGTCCAACCTAACGAACTAATTCATTTCATTTTACCAGGTCAATATACATGATATTATCATAGGTACAAAATATTACTACATTAATGTAACCCTAAACAGCGGGTCAATATACGCGACAAGAACAAAAGTTCTAACTAAATCTAATAATTTCAACTATCCCTGAAACAACTACATCCGGAACATCTATATATAATATAACCCTAGCATTGCAAATAATATTCATCTAAAATTAATCTACATAAATCAACAAACTAACTTTACTGTCAATTAAATACCTAAGCTAAATCCACTAATCTGACTTAGCTACATTTTCCTATGTCTAAAATCGACTAGACTAACTAACCTACATTTTTCTATGTCTCATGTCCACTAAACTAACTACTAGATCTATCCACTACACTAACTAAACTAAGGGATTACAAAAAATACCTCTAATGAAGCGACGAGCGGACCTTCAATCTTCACTCCCCTCCCTCTCTTTCTTTCTTTCCTTCCCTTCTCCTCCCTCCCTTCCTTCCTTCTCCTCTCCCTCCCTCCCCTCCCTTCCTCTTCTCTCCAGCTCTCGGTCTGTCTCTGGCGGCGGGCGCAAAAGAAAGGGGCGAGCGCGCCCTGAGCGGGCGCGTGCGCGCTTTTATAAGGGCTGGCCCTGTCGGCTCATTTGGCGGAAGAGCCTCACTTCCGTTGTTTGAAACGGCGGCCTGGCAGTTCTGCCAACTGAAGCGGCGAAAGAGTCTCGAACCCCACGCCATGTCATCCCATGGGCGGTCCACCTGACGCGGAGGGGGGGAGGGGGGCAGTAAGCTGTATGCCGGGTGGTACCGCTATTTCACCCGACAACAGGTCCCCTTACCACCGTTTCAACCGGCGATGCTCCTTTACCGCCGTTTCGTACGGCGGCATAGGTCTATTTTTGCAAATTTTCATTCGACTATTTATTTCTGCAAAATTGTAAAGAAAAAATATAAAAATAAAAAAGACAAGCTCCTTTTTGCGGCGGCCACGTACGATCCAGATTGGCGACAGGGCAAAAACATCCTTCTGGAATTCGGCATGGGCGCAAGGGAGAAGGCCCAAGGATATCGCCCCAGCGGTGTTTGCGATTTCCAGGAAAAAGAACAGAACCTTCAATGGGTACACGATCCCAATATAGCAACAAATCTCTCCGTTGTGCACATCCACCAGTTCGTTGAACTATGGGCCATCGTCCAAGCGACACCTACCTCGCCCGAAAATGAGGATCAAATAACCTGGAAGTTCACTCAATCTGGCACGTACACAGCCTCTTCTGCGTACCGCCTAAATGCAAATTTTTTGCTTGACTGATTATACGAAATTGGGTGTGGACCTCCGACCGCCTGGCCCCGCGCGGTTGGCCGCGGGCTGACTTCTGCCCACTATGTAGACCCGGAGACGGCGCACCACCTGATTGCTGGCTGTCGCTACTCACAGAAAATTTGGAAAATGGTGGCTGACTGGACAGGATACAGACCGGAGGAGTGGGGTCATACCCTCGTGGTAACCGATTGGTGGAGCATGGTGGGAGCAAGGCCTGGTGTGCCAAAGAAGGGTGGCGTTCGATCGTACTCTTGGTGGTATGGGAGCTATGGAACCAGAGGAACGCGCGGATTTTCCAGCTCAAGGAGAAATCGACTCTGACTCTAATGGGCACGATCAGAGAAGAGGCTCGTGCCTGGGGCTAGCCGGGGCTAGGCACATGGCTGCGCTTATTGGCGGCGTTTGAGATCGTTTTGATGATATGTAAATTTTATTTTATTATCTTTTCTGCAGGCGATCTGCAAACTCCTTTACTTAATGAAATAGCGCCCAATCTCGTGCTGTTCGTTCAAAAAATATAGCACCATAAATCAGCCAGAGGAAAGCTAGAAAAAAATGCCTGTTAGAAAGGCAATTGAAAGAAAGGAACCACTTTACACAAGCTTTAAACAGTGTCGATTGCCGAAAACAGTTGTGGCATACAAACCGTGTGTATCAGAGATTGCTAATGATCCTAAGGGAAAAAGGGATACTCGTATCAAAATGTAAGACCACTATCTACATGGATCTGTACGATATGTTGTCTTGGTAATGTACTTCCCTGCTTTGCCATCTGAAGGACTGGAGCCTGAAAGAGCGTCAGTATGGTGAAGACACTGACAGCGGACCAGAGGAACCTGCAGCTTGGTTATCTTCGTCGCTTGATCTTCGTTTCCTCGATCTCCGGATTTCTTCCTCTTTCTTGTCGACAAACTGTAAGATCTCTTTGAAGCTGCCTAGGCCTGATGGCTTCCGCTGGATAGCATCAGCATCAGCTGCACTGGGCTCACCGGCAGCTCCAGAATTGGAGTACTTGTTATACTGCCAGCAGAGACGTATGAAGAACACCAACAGTGCGAAGAGACATATCAGGGCGCACATAAGGAAAAGGCCCGAAAAGCTTCCGATGCCAAGCCTAGTTGCTCCCACTTGGCTCTCGTCATCGTAGGCGCAACTAGGCCCTTTGAACCAGTCGTCGTGAATTCTCTGAAGCTGGCCACTCTCTGAAAGTTGAAGGATGGCTGTTGACATGTCTGCAGCAATGGGGGAGTCTCTCTGGAACGTCTGTAAAGAAAAACAATGGAGCAGAATAAATCATTTCCTTTACAGTACCAGACATGTATTATGCTTCTCTGGGATGCAATGGGAGGAATGCCAAAATGAAGGCGAATGAATGAACAGAACAAGTTAAAGGACGATGAACGTACAAAGCCCCATCCTTCCCTTGTGAATTGCTGTCCCACTATTCTGAAGTTGCAGTAGTGTGACAGGAAGATATCAATATATGGCTTCTCATCAACAATCGCAGCAACACCGCCATTTTTTGGTCCACGGTTGAGGGCATCAGCATAGTCCTGGATCGTATTTAGTGCTACCAATCGAGACTCTGGAATATTGAGTTCCAGAATGAGGTACTTTTTGGTAAACTTTCCATTCTGGTATCCAATAGGTAAAGAACTTGAAATCAAACTATCAAGCCCTGTAATTCCTGTGTCGAGCTGTTGGACTGTGAGGATTGACGTCAAGCTAGCAGTATAACTTGAAGTGATGATCAGCACAACGAACAACCATATTATCAATACGAACCGCCCAAGCGCGCTTACAGTGTTTTCTCCTGCAGTTTGTTTTTTGTCAAGACATTTCCACCCGTACAGGGAAATAATCATGGAAGAGTTAATATCATGTGACACATCTAGTGGACTTACTGTGTGAGTGGAACATTGTTGAGAAGCTGAACCTGAAAGAGAAGCAAGTAATATCTGTCAATTGTTAAAGTTTAGCAAGTTGATCATTTCGAAAAACCACCAACAAAATAGCAGTGAATTATAAACCTAGAAACATTTTCACCCCACGATTGTATTCTGTCTGAACTTTGACTCAAGCCATGTATGGTAAACTATGATAAAACACTTCCTTAAAGTAGAAACAGAAATGTACCAGAATATTGTTACAACTTGTCGCCGTGGAGAGCCTCGAAATTCCTCATTAATCCGATGTTCAAGAAGCCATACTACTACCCCCACCAAAATAAAAAGAGCACCTGTGACACACCACATCTCCAATGTGAAAGGTTTAAGGAAAGTCCAGGCACTTGGAGTTACTTGTTTCACTGGCGCTACTATCACAAGCCCTGCCTCAACATAAGGCTGTGTGTATTCTGAAATCGCCGTTCCATTTCTCACTATAGCAAAGTCGCCTACAGCTGCATCAAGGGACTAAATGAAAATGAAAAAAAAATTAGAGGATTGACAGCAAAATTGTGAAATAAACTGGAACAAAGAACGAGGGCATACATTGTTAGCAACCATTCTAACGATGCCAATATAGCTTGGGTTTTTTGTGCCATCCCCAATAGTTACAAATTCTAAAGGAACTGGGTAAGGAAGCAGTTTGATTGCTGCGCTGAATACATCAATGCAATAACCCGTCACATTACCAGGGCCTCCACTTGAAACCAATTCCTTAAAGCTTGCTTTATTCGGGATGCCAACTCTCAGAGGCTGGCCATTGTTTGGGAATACCCAACCCCTAGGCGTACTAGTGGATTCACCTGGCCACAGCACATCGTACAGCTGCTGGGCACTTGTATTTGGTGGCTTCTGATACAAAATATCAGGAGCAGCAACAGAAAGGCCTGAATAGTTAGACCAATAGCCAATCAAGCGGGAGCCAGAACCACCAACATTAAGGATCTCATATGCTGGGCGTACTAAACTGCGGTCTGAACCAAACTGGACTGGACCTGTCACACCTGTAAAGTTTGTGAGTAGAAGTTGCTGCAGCATCTGGTCACCACCCTCAAATATCTTGAGAGTTGACAGACGCAAAGTGCTGCCATTTGAATCGTGCAACCTGGGATCTGTTGAGAAGTTGATCTGTTGCCCACTATTGAGGAATTGATCGATGGCACGAGCAACAGTCCAAACAGTGTCATAAGCATAAAAACCATATGAGTTCAAGCCAGAAGTAACACTTCTGTTACGAGCCACAGCATTCCATTTAGATATGAACTTATTCTTGGCATCAGATTCAGGAGTGTGCTGACGAAGAACAATTAGCCCCTGAATATGACTCAGATCTTTAAGATCTCTAGACGTGGAGGAATCAAGGACAGCAGCTAGCCAATCAGTTACTATCCAGACATAGCCACTGGTCATCATCTGGAGGTTGTTAGCAATAGAAAATATTCTCATCCCCGTGTCAGGATTGACATGCACAACCATGATCCTTGATTCCATCATATTTGCTCTAGATAGTACATCACTGATCACGTCTGAATCTGAGTTTGGAGGAATAGCTGCTTTATACGAAATCTTTGCTCTTTTCGCTGCAAGTGCATCACCAAGGGCGAACACACCACCTCGGCCATAATCATCATCAACGAATATAGCAGTCACCCTTTTCCATTGATAGTAATCAACAATGCTAGCAACAGCATTCATTTGGAAGTAGTCACTTATGGTTGTTCTTAAGAAGTACGGATACTCTAATGCAGAAAGACTTGGATCTGTGGCCGCAAATGACAGAAGAGGAACTTGTAGCTCATTAGCAACATGAGAGATGACATGGCCTATCCCTGAGGATTGTGGCCCGATCACAGCAACTACATTTTCCTCCATTAGCTGCAATGCTGCAATCAAGTAAGGTTGTAATGAATCAGTTCATGCACCATCAATGTGAGTAGCAGTGACAGTTGACGAACTGAAGCTAAATTCTGATGTTTTGCAAGCCAAGAAAAGATGACAGCTTATTCTACTCAAGGCTATAAGATCCTACCAGCTTTGCCCTAAAACTTTATGCATGTCAAGCAAACTTCATTTTGTGACAAAAACAGGAAAACTATCTGCGATTCAAACAAATTAGCAGTCTGCAATGAACCTATTTACTTTACTTTATTATTGTGCTCAAACACTACTGAGAGAAAGGAATCCTGCAAGAGCAGAAACTGAAGAATTGGATGTTCCATAGCAGCTGACACATGCTTGGTGCAAGATGCACCCTGCAGAATACCTTAACCAATTTCATAAGTTATGCCATCTGTGGTTCCACTCCATCAGCACAAGCATTCTTTTTGTCCGTTTCTCTTCTATTGCCAGGACAATCAGGTTAGCAGAATTGCCTAGATAGACCAATATGGATACGGATACATGAATACACATATAACGAGTGGAAGTAGTGGAAGTGACCTAGAGAGTGGGATCTCATAAGAAGAATGCAAAAATTATCCATGCATCTAGGGCAATGTCATCATAAGATTTTTTTTAACTAGAATGCCATCGTAAGATTAACAAAATACTGTTTAACTTTAACAAATCATCTCATGAAACACGAGCCCAGCAATTATATTGCACTAAAACGAAAGCGACGAATATAAAATTGGACCAATAGTGGGGGAAAGAAAGGAAGCGGATAAAAAACCCCAACCTCTGACGGTCCCAATAAAGGCGCTGCAGTTGGTGTCGTGGGTCTTCAGACTGAGCTTCGTCCCCGCGAGCACCGTGCCGTCCGCGTTGACGTCGTCGACGGCGAGCCGCGCCGCGCGGCCAATCGTGGAGTCGTACGTGAAGAGGGCGCCCACGGCCACCTCGCTCGGCCGCGCCCCCGCCGCCGACACCGCCCTCCCGGCGGCGGTGGCGGCGAGCGCCAAGAACAAGGCCACCAGCTGAGCCGCGCCCATTGGCCCGAATCCAAGCGGCACTAGAGCACGGGGGGCGCCGGAAGGCGCGACCTTGGAATTGGGGTGGAGGCCTGGAGCTATAGCGTCATATCATCGTACAGCAAGATTCTGGTTTTGAGGTGGGCAAGCAAGGAGGAGAGTGAAGAGGACAACTGGTGAGGAGCTCTGTCCCTCTCCCTCCCCCCGGGAGGCCGGGAAGAAGAAGCTTGGGAGGCCGGGAGGAAGCTTGAGGATTGAGGACAGTATCGGAGCTCAGGATTGACAGCTAGCTAGTCCAAGAATCGGAACTTTGAATGCGAATGCGCAGGTGTGTGAATCACGGATGACACGCGAGCACAGAAGAGACAGCGAGCGCGAGGGAGAGGTGAACGGTGACGCAAGGAGAGAATTTTTTTTTTCTGGGAGCAAGGCGAGAATTTTGTTGCCACGGACGCTAGGCGAAAAGGATGTTTTCCCCTGCCACATTACACAGCTCCATCGAGTTGTCGACCCATGCTCCCTGCTGATAAAACGGGGATGAAAGAGGCTCCTCTAACATCAAATCAAAGGGCATTAGCTCAATGAGATGGACAAGGGTGAGCAAGCGAGCAAGCACTATGCGCGACCCTGATTCATACTTCCTCTATTCTAAATTGTAGGTTGTTTTGGATTTTCTAGCTGCATAGATATTATTATGATGAAGTACAACTTTGAATTGATATCCCCCGATTAGCTTTGGAGGTCCCATGACTTTTTTTAAAAAAAAATTATTTAGCATGTGTGAAGAAATTGAATTGTTATAGGTACAAGCTTCATCGCTAAATAAGGTAAGCTTGACTATAACCATGTGTTTAGTTGGTAGGATGAACTATGACGTAGGATATGATGGGATAAACATATTTTAAGGAGTTTGCTTCGGGATAGGTGGGATAGGTCTCAAGTCTCATCCTAACCAAGAATATTCTCTCTGAATGCGGTATGAAATCGTCTCAAACCGATTAGACACTCCCATCCCATATGGATGTTTACACACGGGTATTGACTGATTGACGCAAGTGTGGGGATGCAGGTGCAATAGGGGAGGAAGAGGAGCATGGGAAAAGGATAGGAAGGAAGAATAGATAATGACATGTATATCTCAGTTGTTAGTTGTCTTTTTGATCTCCAACCAAGTAAAATCAAAATGAACCCATAGCCTGAACCAAACTTCCATCCTAAAAAAATAAAAATAGGTACAAGGACCAGCCCGATACACATGGCAAGACAACGCCTTATTAACAGGAAGATTGCCCGAGCGTCAGTATCGTTTCACTGCATGCTTACAGGCTTTTAGGGTGAGGCTCTGCTCAGAGTCAATTTGGTATTTAAGACGTGTGAGGTGGTCGCTCGTCAAATAATACTGACTGTGAGTGTCAGTATCCAGGTTATCCGATCACACTCCAGTTACAGCAAAGCGTACGTTTTGATCTTTTGTGTAGAAACTTTGGCATCAGTGTTTACCTCGTCTTGGATATACATAGCTGGCGAAGCTTTTCTTACCAAACATTATGGATAAAACTTGTCTTAACGGATGCGTACTGGCTGAACCCCATGTAGAGTAGCACAGTCAAAAGGTTGATTGCTAGAGAAGCAATTGAAAGGAATCACTTTGCACAGCTTGAAAAGGAACTCAATTGCCGGAAGCAATTGTTAATACAAATCGTGTACATGTATCCGAGACGCAAATTGTAATGACCCAGATGAAAAATGTATTCTTTGATCTCCCTACAGTAACAGAGCCTTTTCATCCCAAGCAAGTTAGATCATCCTACTTTATATATAATTTTTTTTGGGCGAGAACCTAATTCAATAATCTATTGGTATTGTGTCTCCCTGCTTTGCCTTCTGAAGTACTGAAGTCAGAAATAATGTTTATGCTGCAGCCATTGACTGAGCATCTGAGGATCCTGCAGCTTGGTTATCTTTCTCGCTTGATCTTCGTTTCATTGTTCTCCTAACTTCTTCCTCCTTCTTGTCGACAAACTGCATCAGCTCTTTGAAGCTGCCCAGGCGTGATGGCCTCCGCTGTCTTTCGGCAGCATCAGCGGCAGCGTCAGTGGCAGCAGCAGCATCAGCATCAGCTGCACTGGGCTCACCAGCAGCTTCAGAATTGGAGTATTTGCTATACTGCCAGCAGATCCGTATGAAGAACACCAGCAGAGCGAAGAGACATATCAGGGCACACACGAGGAAAAGGCCCCAAAAGCTTCCGAGGCCAAGCCTGGTTGCTCCCACTTCACTGTCATCAGAGGAGCAACTAGGCCGTGTGAACCACTCATCATGAATTCTCTGAAGCTGGCCACTCTCTGAAAGCTGAAGGATGGCTGTTGATAAGTCTGCGGCAAGGGGGGAGTCTCTCTGGAATGCCTGCAATGAAGAACAATAGATTATTTCTGTACCAGACATGGATTTATACTTCCCTGAGATGCAATGGGAGGAGTGACCAAAAAAGTCAAATGAATACACAAGTATTAGAAAAAGGTAGATGAACGTACAAAGCCCCATCCCTCCTTCGTGAACTCCTGTCCCACTATTCTGAAATTGCAGTGGTATGACAAGAAGATCTGAACATATGGCGTCTCATCAACAATTGCACCAACACCGCCATCTTTTGGTCCACGTTTAAGGGCATCAGCATATTCCTGGATCGTATTAAGTGGTACTAGTCGAGACTCTGGAATATTGAGCTCTTCAATCAGGTAATTTCTGGTAAACTTTCCAGCCTGATATCCAATAGGTAAAGCACTTGAAATCAAATCGTCGATCCCAGTTATTCCTGTTGCGAGCTGTTGGACTGTGAGGATTGACGTCAAGCTAGCAGTATAACTTGAATTGATGATCAGCACGACAAACAACCATATGATCAACACGAACCGCCCAAGTGCGCTTACAGTGTTCTGTCCTGAAGCGTTAAGATGTTTCCATTCAGACAGGAAAAGCATGATGGATGAGTTGAACATAATATCATGTGATGGATCTAGAGCACTTACTGTGTGAAAAGAACATTGTTGAGAAGCTAAACCTGAAATATAAGAATGAAACGTCAATCAATTCCTAAAACATTTAACATTTAGAAAACCACCAATAAAATAAAGTAAATCATGAGGCCAGCATGAATTATATAAAGCTACACGCTCTGCCTCATGAATGTCAACTCAAGCCAGATTTGGTAACCTAGGATAAAATTCATCCCTAAGTAGCAACAGAAGCGTACCAAAATATTGTTATAACTTGTCGTCGTGGAGAGCCTCGAAACTCCTCATTAGTCCGATGTTCAAGAATCCAAACAACTATCCCCACGAAAATAAAAAGAGCACCTGTTACACACCACATCTCCAATGTGAAAGGTTTAAGGAAGGCCCAGGCACTTGAAGTTGCTTGTTTCACCGGCGCTACTATCACAAGTCCTGATTCAATATAAGGCTGCGTGAATTCTGCAATCTTTGTTCTATTTCTCACAATAGCAAAGTCGCCTACAGCTGCATCAAGGGACTAAATGAAATGAAATAAATCAGAGGACTCACAATAAAATGATTAAATACACAGGAACAAAGAATGAGAGCATACATTGGCAGCAATCATCTTAATGATGTCGTCATAGTTAGGGTTCTTTGTACCATCCCCAATTGTTATGAATTGGCAAGGAACTGGATAGGGAAGCAGTTTAATTGCTGCATTGAATATATCAATGCAATAACCGGTCACATTATCAGGGCCCCTGCCACCTGACACTAATTCCTTAAAGCTTGCTTTGATTGGAACACCAACTCGCAGAGGCTGGCCATTGTTCGGGAAAACCCACCCCTTTGGTGTAGTAGTGGAATCACCTGGCCAGACCACATTGTGGAGCCGCTGGGCATTTGAAGAAGTATTTGGTGGCTTCTGATACAAAATTTCAGGAGCAGTAACAGAGAGACCCGAGTAATTGGACCAGTAGCCAATCAACTGGGAGCCAGAACCACCAATATTAAGGATATCATATGCTGGGTGTACCAAATTGCGGTCTGAATTAAATTGGACTGGACCAGTTAGGCCTGTAAAGTTTGTGAGCAGAAGTTGCTGTAGCATCTGCTCACCACCATCAAATATCTTGAGAGTTGACAGACGCAAAGTGCTGCCATTTGAATCGTGCAACCTGGGATCTGTTG
The DNA here is from genome assembly GCF_000263155.2 of Setaria italica. Classification (NCBI taxonomy): domain Eukaryota; kingdom Viridiplantae; phylum Streptophyta; class Magnoliopsida; order Poales; family Poaceae; genus Setaria; species Setaria italica. Next base: position 37,924,265 of record NC_028453.1, read on the forward strand.
AGAAGTTGATCTGTTGCCCACCATTGAGGAATTGATCGATGGCATGAGCAACAGTCCAAACAGTGTCATAAGCATAAAAACCATATGAGTTCAAGCCAGAAGTAACACTTCTGTTACGAGCCACAACATTCCATTTAGATATGAACTTATTCTTGGCATCAGATTCAGGAGTGTGCTGACGAAGAACAATTAGTCCCTGAATATGGCTATATTTAAGGTCTCTAGGCACTGAGGAATCTAGGACAGCAGCTAGCCAGTCAGTTACTATCCAGACATAGCCACTGGCCATCATCTGGAGCTTGTTAGCAATAGAAAATATTCTCATCCCTGTGTCAGGATTGACATGCACAACCATGACCCTTGATTCCATCATATTTGCTCTAAACAGTACATCGCTGATCACGTCTGAATTTGAATTTGGAGGAATAGCTGCTTTATATGAAATCCTTGCCCTCTTTTCTGCAAGTGCATCACCAAGGGCTGTCACACCACCTCGCCCATAATCATCATCAACGAATATAGCAGTCACCTCTTTCCACTGATAGTAATCAACAATGCTAGCAACGGCATTCATTTGGAAGTAGTCACTTATGGTTGTCCTTATGAAGTAAGGATACTCTGATGCAGAAAGTGTTGGGTCTGTGGCCGCAAATGATAGAAGAGGAACGTGTAGCTCATTAACAACATGGGAGATGACATGGCCTATCCCGGAGGATTGTGGGCCAATAACAGTAACAACATTTTTTTCCATTAGCTGCAATGCTGCAACCAAGTAAAATTTTTGTGAATCAGTTCATGGACCATCCAAGTGAGCAGCAGCTACAGCCGATAAATCGAAGATAAGTTTTGACATCTGTAAGCTTTCATTGTGCTCAAGCTGTCTATAGGATCTAGCTTCCTAAAACTTGATGCATGTTAAGCAAACTTTATTGTCTGACAACAACAGGAAAACTAGTGTTGCTTCTAACATAAAAAGGAGCAGTCTCCAAAAAATCTGTTTATTCTGATGCTCACATAACAACATAAAAAGCAAAAAGGAATCTTGCAAGAGAAGAAAGTGAAGAACTGGATGCTCCCTAATAGTCGAGACATGTTTCTTGCATCGTACGGAATACTATAAGGAATTTCATAAGTTGTGCCATATGTGGTACCACTGTACCGGTATGCTTTTTGTCTGTTGCTCCTCTATTACCAAGACAGTCTGGTTAGCAAAACTCTTAAGAAAAGACAATGTCATCATAAGTTCAAGCAAACAGTTGCTTTCTCCATTTCCAGTTTATTCATTAACAAATCATCTCATGAGACATGAGGCAGGCAATCATTGCATTAAACTAATAAGGGGAGATTATAAATAACGGGCAAGAGGGCACGTTGACCTTAGTTCAGTCAAATAAAGACAATTAACCAATAATACACTGGAGATGAATAATCTTGATAGTCAACATTTAGGTCCTATAATTTGGGTTACCTAATCCACGAGGGGAATCTCAAATAAAAAGGAAACATTGTTAACTCGATGAAACTGTACAAAGCAACTATCGAATGAATTTCCGGCAATGAAAAAGGATCAAGGGAACATGCATTCTTTCTACATGTGCCAAAAGATACGTACCGTAAAAAATGATAGGAAAGCAAACAAGTAATGGTACTAACTACCATTGTAATTACTAATTACTAACACTCAACGTGCATTCTGAATCAAGTAGTGGCACCCACTTTCTTTGTTTTAAAGGGATTGCAGATTGCAGATGAATAAATTACAAGGCCATCCACACCAAGAACAGATGTACAAGTCAGATTGCGCTGGCGTCTTCTCCACCACTCCACCACTATCATCTAGACATCTACCAATGAGGCTTATGCTTAAGTTGTCATAGGGTAATGGTCTTAAACATTTAAAAAGAAGTCCAGAAGAGGCAGCAGCCACTTGACACGTTACTCTCTTTGGTCACTTGCTCTCCTTTTTCACATTGGTAATGCTAAAGCTAGAATTTTTCTTCCTCAACTAGTTGGAACAGAAAGCCAGATGAATCCAATGAAAACAACAACAACTAGAGCTAGTTTAGCAGTCACTGATCACTCGTATTAGCAAAGATTTAGTCCGCACGAGCTGACCTCCAGTAAAAACTTTTCTTGCAAAATTGAAATCGCTATTCTAATTTCAATCTTTCTACCAGAAATTACTCCAATTCTAGCTCTTGAGAAGTAATTAAGCAAAGAGGCTAACCTTCGATGGTCCCGAGAAAGCCGCTGCAGTTGGTGTCCTGGGTGATCAACTTGAGCTGTGTCCCCGCGAGCACCGTGCGGTCGGCGTTGACGTCGTCGACGGCGAGCTCGATGGCGAGCCGCGCCGCGCGGCCAATGGTGGAGTCGTAGGTGAAGAGCGCGCCCACGGCCACCTCGCTCGGCCGCGCCCCCGCCGCTGCGACCGCCCTCGCCGCGGCGGCGAGCAGCGACAAGAGAAGAAGCATCAGCCGAAGCGCCTCCATTGGCCGCCAAACCCGCGAGCTCCAGCCTTCAGGCTTCCATCTCCTCCCCGGAATCGGCGCTAGAGCAGTAGAGCACCGGCGCCGCCGCAAGCCGGAATCTTGGGGGCGAATTGCATCGGCTTCTCGGAGCAATGGGCGGCGGAACCGGGGGCGGAAGGGCCGCGCGGCAGGGAGAGGCTCCTCACTGCCGGTTCTTGGACGCTGGTACGGCCAGGTGGAGCTCTAATACCATCGGAAAAGCAAGATGCTGGTTTTGAGGTGGCGTCCCCCAGGTCGGCACGACGAGGGAGGAGACAGAAGAGGATGAGGAGCTCTCTCTCTCTCTCTCTCCTTGGGAGAGCTTGATGACTGCTGTATCAGGAATCAGAATGGACAACTAGGAGCAGCAGTCCAAGCCTCCAATGCCCCCGTAGTCTTGTCCCGCGACAGCAGCGCAGGCAGTTGGCGCCACACATGTGCAGGCGTGCCTCACGCCACGCACGCAAGCACAGGGGAGAGAGAGGCCGAGAGGTGCTAGCAGCCGGGGGAGGCGACGGTTACAGCGACGGAGACGGGGAGTGAGGAGGAAGAATGTAATTCTTGAGTGGCATTCCCAGTCATGGATTCGGCATCGGAGGAAGGCGAAAGGAGGAGAGATATTTTTGGTGCGCCATCCGCAGCTGCAGTTGCAGGTTGCAGCCATGGATGACGATGGTGGATGGGCGCTCGGATTCGAGCGGTACATGGCAAGAAAAGGCGAAAGGGAGCGATTCAATTATGAGTGGAGTGAGAAGGGTTGTCACGAGGGGAAATTTTCGCCCTTTATTCCGTTTTCAGCACTGCTCAACATTTTTGTCACCTCCACCGATGCACACACTGGCACAGTCCTACTCCCACTGCTGCAGTGCATTGTGTTGGAAGGAATCCATTCCCAGTGATGTAAAGAGAGAAGTGGACTGTGGAGACTTTGATCTACTGCCAGATCTGCAGATCAGCAGGATTCATTGCTCCAACTCCAAGTGACTAGCTTTTGAAAAAAGAAAAAGAAAAGGGGAAAAAAGAAATAACTGCTCTTTTTTCCTTTCAAATGATGGTGTTCGTTTTCCATCAAATTGGCTGTACTTTGATCACCAAGCACGTGTGTTTCTAAATCTAGCACGATAGAATATGACGAAAATATCTTATAACAGATTAAAGGAAAATGTAGACATTTATATATGCGAGTAATATCATGCGTGGTTCTCGGAGAACAAACAAGAGCAAAGGCCCCATCACTTTCGGAATAGCATCAACCCATCTCTCTCAACTCTAAATTGATCGTCGCAAGTTGCAATTAACAGAAATGGAATTTCCAAGGTGTTAAAATCGACATATTTGTTACAGACCTGCACACAAAAGCGTGCGTTTGGATGCAAGGATGATACGGGACGGGATGGGATGATCCCATTTTTAAAGGTGTTTAGTTTGGGGATGAGTGGGATGGAGTCATCCCAGGTAACAAATATTCCACCCAGATGCGGGAGGATTCCGTCCGGCCAAATCCAGCGGACGGGCTCGTCCCCGATCAACACCGTCTGCGCGCGTGAGTGAGCAGGAGCTCCAGCTCTGGAGCAGCCATCTCGGAGGGTGGCGTTGGCGAGGCCTCGGTCATGGCTGTTGGTCGGGGAGCCCGTCCTAGGGGGCGGCGCGAGTGAGGTCGTCCCAAGGGTGGCTTAGGCGAGGCCGCGGCCATGGTCGCCGTCCGGGGAGCCCATCCTGGGGGCGCCACGGGGAGCTTCAATCCCATCCCGGCCGAACAGCTCCATGGTGGGCGGCGGGGCAGAGCGGTTGCCGATTGGAGCAGAGCGGGGTCAACCCTGGCTCGGGCAGTCAACCTCGCAGCGGAGGCAAGCTCTGTCGCAGCCGGTGACTAGGGCGGGCTGCGGATGGAGGGAGTGGGGAGGAGAAGACCAAGTGATGGCATGTGAGCAGAGGAGAAGATAGGCTCTGTGAAACAAATGAAAAATAGGCATAGAAGATGACATATGGGGTCTACTGTTTGTTGTGCGTGACGGTGTTAGAATTGTCATCCATCCCATACTCATCATCCCTTGCACCAAACAAAGAATTAGGATATACCTGTTCCTCTTAACCAAACACAAAATAGGATGATTCCGTCCAACAAAATAAGGACAATACTATCCCATATTATCTCCAACCCATCCAAATTCTGCGGTTAGCCTTGGGCGTCCGACGCAGCTGGGAAGCTGACAAATGCTCGCGTCCAGATCACCACGCACGCATGCATGGACACGATCATGACATGTAAACTTTAGCCCTGTCACATCGGATGTTCGAATCCTAATTAGAATGACTAAACATGAGCTAATTACAAAACTAATAGCAGAAACTCTAGGCTAAATCGCGAGACGAATCTATTAAGCCTAATTAATCCATCATTAGCGAATGGTTACTGTAGCACCACATTGTCAAATCATGAACTAAGTAGGCTTAATAGATTCGTCTTGCAATTTAATCTAGGGTGGTGCAATTAGTTTTATAATTAACCTATATTTAATACTTATAATTAGTGGCCAAATATCTGACGTGACTCCCCACCACCCTCTAAACTGACAAAACGACGAAAGGAAATCAGACGCCTGAATCTTTTCCATAGGCGTTGTTTTATTTGGCCACGTGAACGCCATTGATCTCCGAATCAGATCACCGGCCTGGAATTTCTGACCTGTTCAGACGCCCCCGTCCTATTTTTTCGTTGTTTTTCATCCGGAATTTCTTTTCTTTTAGCAGCAGTTTCTCCGGAATTTCTAAATAAAGAGAGAGACACGACGGCTGGCTGCTTCTCACTGAATTTTGTAAGAAGTTTAGAAGCTCATCCCATCCATTTCGCGACCATGAAAAAGGCCCAAACAGCGGGCTTCAAAAATTTCCTGCGTCAGTCAATTCAGCCCAAGCCAGTCGGTTAAGTGCTTAAACACCTGGCCCAGCTGCCTTCCCTCCTCTCTCCCTCTCTCGTCGAGGATCTAATCCAAATTACTGCCCTCAAGTTTAACCAAAGTCCAGATAACCCCCTAAACTACATTTAATTCAGTTTACCCCCTAAACTATGCTATTTGATTCAATTTACCCCTTAACACAATTTGTCTTTTTTTCTCTCCATGCAAATTCTGCAAGATGATAGTATACATCATAAGAATCATTAAAAAAATATATCATAAATTTTTTATCATTATTTTGATAGGTAGGATATTTAATAATAAAATTTATCCTTGAGTACAAAATTATATAAAAATAATGATAAAAAATTCATAAAGTATTTTTTAATATAGGTTATGATTTCCACTACCATCCTGCAAAGTCTCAAATTAAAATTTAACTTGTGCATTGAGAAATAAAAATAACAAATTGCATTGTGAGGTAAGTTGACCTAGATAACATAGTTTGGGGATTATCTGGACTTTCGCTAAACTTTCCCCCTTATTTATACCTTCCCCTCCTCCATGGATGGAGAGTATCTCGCTGCAAACTGCAATAGACTTGGACCAACAGCAACCGGGCAAGAGAACCAGCAGAGTTTGAGATCGGCATCGTTGTCTGGGCGAGGGAGACACCGGGACATCCCATGATGCCGCCGAGGTGATTGCAAGGAGTTAGCGAGATCAGAAAAGTGTATAGTCTACGAATTTCTGCCACACTCTGGTCTACGAATATTGATTCTGCATCAGTTAGCGTCCAAAACAACATCATGTAAAGCCAAATCATTTCCTCAACTCTCAATTATCATTAAAAAAAAGTTGCAACCGCTGGAAACTTCAATATAATTCTTGTGGGAAACGGAAGCAATTCCAAAACATTGGCTGACACACACATGCCCTCCAAATTGTAGCAATACATGTACTGCTACACTTTGGTCTAAAGGAGCTGAGAGGAAGCTGACAGGCTTAGGATCATGGTCCATATCACTTCGCATGGACAAAGATGTATATAATGGAACATTTACAAAAATTAGAAGTGATCATTAAAGGTTGTGCTAGACAGTTCTATAACACTGAATTCTTGTATAGGATAAGAATAAGAGGCCGGCTCCTAAAAGATCCAGTAGAGTTGTGCGATAAACAATCACTCGTACACCTTGTCGAGAGTTGTGTTTAAATAATTTGTGGTCGGTTCCGCCAAAATCAAACTCTCTTTGTCATGGTTGCTCTAACACTATCATTAAAGTCAGGCATGTACATTACACGGCGCAAGCAGCACGACTGCACCGTGCCTTCAATTTTTAGGAGCCACTCTAAGCAACAGTTAACCTACTAAGCATGTTACAATCTAGCCAGCCTTTTCCCCGCCTAGGTGATGCAATCAGGCAATCATGAAGCTGGAGAGTCTGCAGCCACGACGCTATATATAACTTCGTCTCTTCTCACCTCCTCAACTAGTTTTCCTCCCCATAACAGACAAATTCCGGAGTTTCATCACAAGCTACAGTTGAGAAGCAAACCCCCGGCCCTTTGCTGCATGCAGGATTCAGAGGTTGATTCCCCTCGTGATGAGGATCGGAGCTTGCTTCCTCTCCATGCCCTCGTTGCACTGGATCTTCGCTAGTGCATTTCCAAGATCAGCATCGTTGTATGGGCGAGGGAGGCACCGGGACATCCCATGGTGTGGCAACGGTGATTGCAGGGAGTGGCCGGAGAGGTGTATGGTCTACAAATTCATCTCCTTCCTTGATCCGGCATGTCTCAGCTAGCCACCGTTAATTTTCTATACGCAGTTAATTAGCGTCGCAAACAACTCGTTTAATTTCCTAAGTAGACTATTTATACTAGTATGAAAGGAAAATTGAGTCGTATACAAAAGACATCTTGAGGTTCGAAGCAGGGAAAATGATATCTTGTGGGCTTCGTCGTCCTTCCTGGACAAACAAATTGAACAGGCAAGAAGCAAGCCACTACCGCCTTACAGTCCCGTTTTCTAAAAAAGCCAATCAGTTTAGCCTTGCTAAACTGATTTTTGATGCATGCCGTCACATTTTGTTCTACCTTTTAATCGCCTTTTCTTCTAGTTAAGTTGCTTCAAACATGCAGTGAACTTAGCCTGCCTTGCTTTGTTCACCCCTTGAGAAAAGAAGAAAACGAGATTGTATTTGCATAGGCTCTTTACATCAACATTATTATACTTTCTCATCTCATGTGTTGGCGTGTCGCTGACCGCGATGCATCTGATTCCCATCGCATCCGGATCAAGGACTCTGAGAAATAGAACTTTAACTCCATACAATACACCTAGGCCTGCTTGGTTCCCTGCCACTGTCTGTCACGCCGAGGGTGTGGCGCCGCCGCAGCTATCCTATTTGAACTCTTTTTTTTTTTCTGCAAACGTCTACTAATGAACCAAACAACGGCGACGACTGTAGCGTGGCAAATGATGGTCGGGAACCAAAACAATGATCCACGCCTATATCTACCACAAATATTTTTTTTTGGCTTGAATTACATACTCCAGTACAACTACTGTACCTTTTAAAGGAGAGCTATTACTACTGTACTCTGTTTTATTGCTTATTGTTGTTGGATGATTTATTTGCTGTTATTGCTCCCTATGAACAAGCCAAATCTTCCCTCGAGAATCCATATATACCCTCTATGGTTATACATGATAACTTCGTCTCCTCGTCACCTCCTCAACCTAGCTCCTTTCACCCCAAGGCACGCAAACATATAGAGGCATGGGAGGTATTAGGAAATAGGGTGATGCTACATTGTCTCAAGACAGTGTCAAATGAAGGCCACACTCGTGACAATTGGATACCACTGATGACCTTGCATTGGCCTTCACCTGACCCGAACTGTTGATAGCAAACTTAGCTTGAGGGTTCTCTTGGTCATACAAACATATTACTAATTCGCATGCTACATCGACTTCTCGTTTGAGGAAATAAAATGGGCCCAAAGTATACCCACCCTGAAGGGATCGCTCCCGGACGAGTATTTGTTGTTTTCATGGCAAACACGTGAAAACCAAAGCAAACCCGATGGTCTGGTTTTTGCAAAGATGTTGCTAGGTGCACACTCCATACTCAGGTGTTTATCACGATTCTACATCAACACAATTTGTTTTGACTCCACGGGAAACACGACAAGTTGGCTACTACAGCCGATCCATTCCGGCAATATAGGATCTCTCATCGATATTGTGTAACACCCTAATTTTTAACTTTTACAACTTAATAAAATTTGTTAGAATTTTCTAGAAATTAATTGCTTGTGAGGATTTAAGGTTTCCTAAAGTTGCATTTAATTTATTAGGCATTTAAATCCTTTCTAAAATAAGTTAATGAATCATAGGAGTTCATTGTTGCATTCATGCTGGTGCATTGATTTTGGTTGGTTGAATTTAAATTTGTATTTAAATTCATTTGTTTGAATCCCTTTTAAAACAATAGTAAAATCTTTCTTTTTCTTTCCCTTTCTCTTTCTCTCTTTTGGCACGTTTCTTCTTTCAGTCCAGCCCACAGCAGCAGCAAGCCAGCGCCAGCCAGCAGCGTTGGGCCGTTGGCCCGGTTTGCTCGCCAGCCAGCAGGCCGGCCCAGTAGCAGCCCGCTTCTAGCGACAGCCTTCTCCCGCGCCCGCCTTCCGCCTCACTTGATGACAGGAAGGGCCCGCCTGTCATCCACCACCTCTGGCCACCCGCGCCCGAGTCGAACTCAAGTCCAAGCCAGACCGTGCAACCCCTGCGTCGTGGTGCGCACGCCTAGGCCACCTCCCCGGACCTATAAAACCCGCCGCCGCCCTCGAATCCCCTCACCAAACCCTAGCGCCCTGCCGCCTTGAGCTCCTGCACCGTCGCCCGAGCTTGAGCCCTAGTCGCTAGCCGCCACCCTCGATCTCCTCCATCGCCGCCTTCACATCGACAAGATCATCGTCTGAAGCACCGCGAGGAGGTGAGGAAGCTTCCCGTGAAGATCCCGTGCACTCCCATGCCTTCTTTTGCACGCACGGGCTCACCGGAGTTGTCACCACCGCGCCGAGCCACCTCTTCAAGCCGTGCCGCCGTCGCCATCTAAACCACCGCAAGGACACCCTAGTCACGCTCGCCATCTCCCTAGCTCGCTCCAGAGCCAAACCCAATTGTGAACGGTGGCCAGACGCTCATTTTTGAGCGAATTCTGGCGAGATTGCCACCCACCGCCGTGCGCGCCGCTGTCTCCACCGCGCGCCCTCTTCTAGCCTGCCGCAGCCGTCCGATCCGAGCCGAGCGGCTTAGATCTAATTTGACCGAAGTCAGATACCGGTCAACCCAGGTCAATCCCTGTCAGCCGCGCTGCGTTTGCTTAAGAGCCTCTACCTTTTCTAGTTTTTGCATCTAAATCCTGCGCAGTTCAAAAGTAATTAGATTTTGGTTCTTTTCTTTCTATTTTAGCCCCTATTTTTTTATAGTTTTTATGCTCGCCATCCAGTTTTAGCCCTTTTGTGTGGTAGACCTTTTGTTTATATGTTTAATTAGATTTCAGCCCTTAGTTTCTTTAAGTTTAGCCCCTGGAAGTTTAGTTTTCTCGCAGTTAAGCCCTTGAACCTTATTTAACTCATATCTTTAGCGTTTTAAATCCATTTTAAGCGATTAGCTCGTGTTGACGCATAGATTAGTTTTATGATCCTGTTTTGCTCTGTTGCTATTGTTTGATGTAATATTTTCTTATTTTAGTTTTTTTGTTTGCTTGTATGTACTTGTTTGATGCGCATAGAAGGATTGCAGTTCGAGGGATTCAAAGAGTAAGGCTTTGAAGACTTTGAGCAACAAGAGCAAGTTTAGGAAGGCAAGTTGTGCCCTTGATTACAATTTGATCCTATGCCACCTTTATTTTTATGTTCAATACACATATACTATGCATTTGAAGTATATAAACATGATGGATTCTATTTAAGGTGTGCCTAGTTTTATCCCTACACCTTGATCAACCTAGGTTTACTTTACTGCTGGGTAGTTCTTGCTTAGTTGCTCTAACTTGGTATGGTGGTATTAATGAACCAATATTTAAACTTATTTTATTTATGCTATACCTTCCATTAATACAATATTATCATGCTTAATTGGAACATGGAGTGACCACCCAGGAAAACAGTACAACCATTAGAACTACATGGCTCTGGTCTTGGCTAATTAGTTAGAAACTCTAGTTTGTGGTAGTTTTACCCGAAAGGGGCAAGAGGGGGAGACAGTAGTTGGTGTATAGCTCGGCCCTCAAACTGATCTGCTCTATGGTAGCTTCATAGTTTAAGAGAGATTTATGCATTGCTCTTATCATGAAATTTTAGCGAGCTATCCTTACTAGGGAATCTTTGTAAAGGTCTCGTAGCGTCCCGATACAATCACACCTCGGAAGTGTGGTATTGTGCCTGGCCCGCACAACATGGTTGATTCTAAAGTTCTTTTGAACTTTTACGCGACTTGTGGGTAAAGATGTACAACCTCTGCATAGTGTAAAATTGTTATAATAGCCATGTTCACGGTCAAGAGCGGCCTGGACCCTCACATGATTAATTTATCGGAAGTTGAATTAAATTGATGTTATTTATTGCTATTATCTTTATTTATGTTCATGCTTAAAATGGGTGGTATAAACTTATACTTAGTAATTGCTAATAAAACCTGACCAACCAATAAAAATGTTGAAATGTTGTTAAACCATAGCCTATCCTTGCATAGCCTTACACTACACATCTCCACGCTTGCTGACTACCAACCATAAGTGTACCCACCCTTGCTAAAACTGCTACTCAGATCAAGTCAACTTTGAGAAGGTTCTTGAAGACTTTAAAGAGTTCTAGGCATACGTGTGCCACCAGTCAACTACCTGTGGAGTTGTCGTCATCGCTGAAGTTCCGCTACTAGAATAAAGACTCATTTTGCTATTCAAATTAAAAGACTCATTTTGTTATTCGAATTAAAAACTTTCGGTCATGTAATAAATTTAATACTCTCTACATTTTGGCACTGTCTATGGTATTTACTGAAATTGTTGCATGTGTGAAACTTGATCCTGACGCATATGTAATTTATTCATTTGGTTTTACCTTTAAAACCAGGTGTGACATATTGTGGATAATATTATTGTCCCTAAATTCGAAGAGCTTTCCGAGGAGGAAGGAGAGTTGCACGAGAAAATTGATGCTTTGAAAAAGAGGGTGCCAGAAGCCAGAAGTACCAAAAGACAAGGCCCTGTCATCTAGTAGATAGCAGAATCTGCACAACCTAATGGAACTCTGTTAATATGATCGGGCAATATTTTGGAACTACTCCTATTTTGCTTTTCATGCTTTGCCTTTTTTTCTGGGCTGTGGTAGCTTTTATTACAAATTTGTAACAATTTTGGTCTTATGCCTCTTCCATTAGTAGGTTGAAGCTGGATCCTTTTCCATTCTATTAAAAATATATATTTTGTTTTTTCGTTTGTCCTTGCTCATGTGAGGGCTGTGGCCTGTGGGCAAAATAGGGCCACGCGACACGAAAGTTTCAACTCCACAGAATTTTATCAGGTGTTTAAAGGTTGTCCACAGCTCACGACCAAAAAAAAATGAAAAAAAGCCCAAAAGTAAAACTAGCAGCACATTGGTAGTTTGTGAAGGCCGCCTGTCCTACCCGGCCCTCTTGTGTCTTCTCGATCCTTATTTGTACTCCTCGCCTCCTCCGTGCATCTCGCTGCAATAGAAGACCACCCCAATAGACATGTAGATTGTAGAACAGTGAACGGCGAATCGGCTAGAAAGCCATCAGTGTTTGAGATGAGCTCATGCTCCTTCCTCCTCGTCTTCCCCAGTTCACATGCATGCTCTCGTTGGATTATTGCCACGTTTCCAGATCGATCGTTGCCTGGGCAAGGGAGGCACCGGGATATCCGATGGTGCGATTGCGATGGTTTCAAGGACTAGCAGCAAGGGTGTTTGTTTGTTCAACGCATTTTTCTTGCACTGGCAGCTAGTAATGGTACGTCTCGGCCATCGAATCAGCGACTAGAATTTCCCCAAGTTTTCAAGTCGATGGCAACTTGCAACTAGCAGGAACTCTAACAGCAGTAGCTGACACACATTTATTTCCTCCGATTCGGAGTAATCGGCATACTTATTGTATGTTACCTGTCCAAAGATTCTGGGACGAAGCTGACAGATGATCTTGCTCAGGTCCTTATCAATTCGCCAGACTCCTCCTTATGTTATTGTTTTATTTAGATGACCACATGAACATCATCGATCTCTGAATCAGATCGCTGGTGTGTAAGTAACTTTATGATCTCTCCACACAATCGCACTCTCACCGTCCTTATACTCTTATTTCTTCTTTAAACTAAAGAGAGAAGGTGAAGACCCTCACCAATTCGCATTCCTGCAGGACTTCCGGACTTTCATCATACAAATGGGAATTAACTCGCACGTCCTCCTCACTCCATATATCCTCTTGCACGACCATCAGCAAAGCTTCGTGCATAGCAGATTTCATTCCGTGCGTGGATGATCTGTCGCTGTGTGATGACATGAGGATTCCTCTTAAATGGGGATTAACTTGTTTGTCAGAGAGATCATTACTAGTAGTGTTTAGGCAATGGGAGGCACCGGGACTAGGAGCAATGCTTGATCGCCCTTGAGGTGCGCTATAGTACCGAAGAAGAAGGGACTAGAATCCTTAATCCTATTCCTACTTGTTGTTTGGGAGATCTGGAAGGAACTGAACTAAAGAGACTTCCGGCACAAGAGCTACCCGCGCTTTCACACTATACATGCAAAGATCAAAGAAGAGCTGGGTTCAGATTTGGGTTAGGTGGGGGCAAAGCACTTCAGTGCTTCAAGCAAAAAGTAATTACTTCCCTGTGATTGGTAATTGGTTAATATAAACGCCTTGCAAATTTCTTCCCCTTTCTTTTTATATTTATTAATATAATCAGTAGGAGTTACCCCTCCTGTTCTTTCCAAAAAAGTACAATCTACATTTTTTTTCTTGTTTACCCCTTAAGGGTTTGTACACTCCTCGTCTCATGAAATTAGCAGTGTCACATTCCGGGTTTCATTAAAAAAAGCTTCAAATATGCAGCAAGATTAGCTCGTGTCTAGATGAAAATGACATTACATGTACTTGGGATCCTCACATCATGTGTCCAACAACGTACAGTAACACTGTTTTACTTTCCTCACGCAGTGCATCCTGATATTGCTCGATTCTGAGAACAAGAAGTTTTACTCCACACACACACACACACACACACACACACACACACACCCCTAATTATCTCAACCGTGACCCACACATATCTGACACTCTGTTTTAATTTGTAAAAAAAAATTATATATTTTGCATGAATTATATATGCTCCAGGACAAGTGTGCACACCTACTGTACTTTGGTTTATTGTTGTTGGAAAGTTGTTTGACATTGTTACTCTCTATGAATGCAAATACGCCGTCGAGTAATCCAGATATCCCCTCTATGTCTATACATAACTTTGCCTCTTCTCACCTCCTCATCTTTTTTGTTTTCCACACCTCGACAGGCAAACTAAGTGCAACATTTATGTATTCTTGACAGGCAAACCACGGGACACTGGTTTATTTAATCTCCCATCATTTTAGGATGCGGTTGGTTGCTCGAACTAAGAACATTTATGCATACATATTATTTTAGCGCTGCCTGTGTTATGAACAAACTAAGTACCACACGGATGGGCCTTTGGTACCGGCGTGCTTTGGGCTGGCGTAGATGAGCTGGCACCAATGAGATGCCTTCTGCAGTAGTGAAATTTGCAAGATGTTTAACCCAGATCATTTGCCCAACATGTTTTGAAAGGAGCTTCTGAGAATCACACTACCAATTTTGACTCATCCTTTAAACTCTTAGAGCAAAAATTAATCTCCCTCGTCCGAAACAGCAAAGGGGCAGTGCACGTCTCACATTAGAGATCAAAGAAGAGGGATTTTAGAATATGGGGTTCCAATGTGTAAGTAATTCATTAGATGTTTAAACTCTTAGGACATGGAACATAAAGCTAGCATAGTTTTTTCTTGATGAGTCGAACATTTTTTTTCCTTGATAGAAATATTCACAAATTTAATCAGAGTTTTTTTCAAGCGAATATATTTTCTCAAGTATATCATTCACAAATTTGACTGGAGAAATATTTTTTTTTTACTTGAAGAGAATATTCACAAATTCACGAATCCCATTGATCTTCAAATCATATCGCTGACTTGGAAGTTCTTATCTGTTTACGCGTTCGCCATCATATTCCGTTGTTCTTTGTGTCTCCTTGCTCATGCAAATGGTTAGTTTGTTTACTAGCACCATGGGCTAGGCAGGTAACAGCGCAAAAATGGGTAGATGCTAACCATATTCTATTTCATCCCAGCCGTACGAGTTGATGCATACAAGATACAATCGGGAGGCCTTTATTCACCGCACAAATGAAAAATGAAAATTACCTTACCTGCCATCCTTTGCATTCGGCTGCCTGTCTCAATCATGCTCGAGAGAATTCCCTCAATATTATTAAAAATTATACTATTTTTTTTTATTATTAAAATTCTTCGGTTCCCTTCGTTGCCGCTCCATCAATTTTCCTTTCCCTTCACTGCCATTTCCGTCCCCCTAGCTGTTGCTGTTATCTTCAATGGACAAGACGATTATGCCCCTCCCATTGTCTTCCTCCAGATTCTCCCGGCTGTCCCCATCTCCGCCTCCCTCCTCGTTCCTGCCCCGCGCCGCCCCGCAGGCTCGCCTGCGCCGCCACCGGGACGGGCTCCCCGGCCGGCGGCCGTGGACGTGGGCTCGCCCGCGCCGCCCACAGGACAGACTTCCCCGCGAGGAGGCCGTGGCCGCGAGCTCGCCTGTGCCGGCCTCAGACGGTCTCCCTGGCCGGTGGCCGTGGCCGCGCCGCCCCCAGGACAGGCTCCCCCGCGCCTGTGCCGCCCTCCGCCCACGCCTCCGGAGCTGGAGCTTGGCTCCACCCGCGCCGGCCCTCGCCTCCGCCGCGCGCGATGCCGAGTGGTTCAACCCCGCCGCGCACTCCTGGAGGAGGCTGGAGCGCGTCCGGGCGCCGCCGTCGGCCGCGCACGTCGTGTTCCGGGGCCGCGTGTGGTGCATCGAGGGGAACGCCATGATGGAGTGGATGGGCACCCGCCGCGGGTGGCGCGAGGTCGGGCCGTACCCGCCGGGGCTCAAGGCCGACACGGCGTGCGCCGTCTACGTCGGCGGCGGCGAGAAGGTGGTGGTCACGGGCGCCCTCGACGGGAAGGGTGTTCGACGTCAAGACCAAGCAGTGGATCGTGGTGGGCCGGCGGCCGGAGTTCGCCGGCTTCGTCTTCTCCGTCACGTCCTCCCCGCGGGTAGCGGGCCCCGTCATCCATGCGCGCGTGCCGGTCCCGGCCGCTCCGTCCGCGTGCTCGTCCTCCGTCCTCAACCCCCGCGCACTCGTCGAGGTGCCGCAGACTCCAGTTCCAGCAGTTCGATTTGGGAGGATTTTGGAGGGACTCAGGCTGCTGCAGAGATGAGATGTGGGCCCGTTCTGTCATCGGAGGAGGGGCAAGTTTGGTACTCAAATCAAACGGCAGTGACCCTACGAGTCAGTGGGAGAGATTTAACAGCTATTGAACCAAGGGATGTGAAATTTTATCTAGTAGCAGTGAAGAGAATTTCGATGGCATTCAGGGATCCATATAAATTTCAATGGCATTCAGGAAATTTACTCTTTCTTATACAGGTATACTGTTCACTACCTCTCGTGCTGTGCATATCTTGTTTCTCCCTTCCTCCCATCCCATGATCACAATCAAACCGGCCCTAAAAAAAATGATCACAATCAAACCTGCAGATTCCTCTGCGCTTCTGTTACCAGGCACATTTCTCAAGTCGTTGGTTGGCCAAGGGAGGTATCGGGATATCCCAAGGCGCAAGAGCGGCCATGGGGTGGAGGCAGAGACTACGTCCTGGCTCAAGACTGAAGGGTTGTTCTGGCATGGCTGCTATGTTCCAGCCCATTGACTACCATGGTAACATAAGAGAGGCGATGGATCGTTGAGTTGTAGCTCTGATTAATTTCTTTAAAGCTCAATCCTCAACAAGCAAGGTCGTCATCTCGATTTTACAGTCATCTTCTCCCTCCTCCTCCCATCCTATGATCACAAGCAAACCCTGTGCAGATTCGGGTGATGATATTATCATCGCTCCAGGTGGAGATTTATTCCTCCGTGCTTTTGTTACCACGTACATTTGTTATCAAGTCGTTGGTTGTGGGCAAGGGAGGCACCGGGATATCCCAGGGCGCAAGGGCAGTTCTTAACATGTGGAAGCATATCGGCCATGCCGGAACAAGGGAGCCTCCCCCGTGGATAGACCTAACCCTAAGTCACCAATTTGCACGTCTACACAGGCTAAGGGTCCCAGCCTTTCACCGTCCTGTCCTGTCGTCCATGCCTTCTCTTCACCTCCATATGTCTCTTCGTTGCAATACCTGTAGGATCGTAAGTACATACTTTTTTTTATGGAACAGGAGCGGTTGCCCCCTACTGGTTTTATATTATAAATAAGCAAATGAGATACAAAGTTTGCACAAAGCGTAAGAAACAAAGGAAACAAAAAAAGATCATTGCGTTTACATAACAATTTCTATCCATTGATCAATAATTAGAGCACGCGTGAGTTGTGCTCTTAGGGCAACTAAGAGCATTTCCTTCTTGAAGAGAGCCTTTGTGTTTTGAATAGAACGCTTGTATTCCTTTGAAACTGCATCAACAAAGGGCCTAGCTATAGAAGTAGTGCTCTCGAGAGAAGCCGAGCCCTCCTAGCTCCATCCTCATTTTCACGACCACAAGAAAAGCTGCTGTTCATGGATCTTGATCTCTGTTGCTGTATCGATCAGTCGCTGATGACATGAGGATTAGGTTCCTATTTCTATTGTATTACATCTTGTTTTGTTAGAGACATTATCATGCGTAGTGTTAGGCAAGGGAGGCACCAGGACAATCCAAGGAGCAATTGCAATGATCGCTTGGAGTTGGAGGCTTACAGCTGATCCATGTTCACTCTCATGACACGACTCTTGCACTACTTCATGTGTGAGTGTGACTCAGGCACTGAGTTTTTCTTCTTACCCGGATCAAAACAGCCAATTGAGTGCAAGCCTTGCCATGGCGCGGCCGTTTTGTTGCATCCCCTTTCTGTTCCAGTTCAAACATTACTTCGAGTATGCAGTGAAATTATAAGCGTTCCATTATTGCTAAGTGTACATGCTGTGGTTAAGTGTTGTTCAGTGGATCATGCATAGTTGTGTCTTTACTCGCTCGTTTAGTTCCTCAACTATCTCCTCATACCTCATTACACTAATCGTACTGCAGAACTTGATTGACCCACATGAACCGGTCACTCCTCTTCCCATGGTCATAAGCAAAGCTATATATACAACGTATTTAATTCAGAGAATGCATGGATAATCTATCAGTCACCGTGTTAAGGATTCAGTTTCCTCTTTCCTTTGGTTAGCATGCCCATCAAACTGTTAGCTGGGCAAGGGAGTCACAAGGACATCCAAAGTCGCTGCATCATTGGAACCGTCGATTTTGGACCTGTGTACCGGGCCGTCGTCCCATTCCGTGTTAGGACAGCGGAAGTGAGGTAAGGAGTTTTAACTCCTTTTGTCAGGTAAAATAGTAATGCGGAGTAGTACTAGTCTACTTTGACTGTGTCGATGTCCTCAACAGCATGAATAATGGACCACGGAACACACTAGTTTTGTAAAATGTTCTCACTTTTTTTTCACTGGTACCACAATTTAAGTTACTAGTCTATCAACCCGTGCTCCCGCACGGGCTAGGGCTAATAATTTTAAGAGGTGTTGTATTAGAAAGTTATTTCAATATTAGACTCCTAGCTACTAATTGAAATTGTTTACCTACATCTCTCGTTTATTTTATATTCTACACAATATGTGTACTTACCTTTGTCCACTTGTGATTGACTTTTATTTAGTAGTTATTCTATACATTTTTTCATTCACATTCATATTTTTTTCACTTTTCTCCGTACCTCCATATATGGTGTTCAACATGAAAATCAGTATTTTTTGTCGCTTCCGCTCATACATGTATAAATGGTCTATATGATAACACCCTTCATGCATATATACCTTAACCTATTATTGTTATATTAATAATGATAGAAATAGGTATTTTGATATTTATGTATAATGAACATGCAAGACATACCTAGGTAATTTAGATACAAATTTAGAAGGATATTTTAAGTTAATATTTTATAATGATATGTGTGGGTAATTTATATGAAGATTATGGACGTTACTTTTCATTATTTTTTTATAATGGTAGAGTTAGTAATTTAGATATAGGTTTACGGGTTTAATTCAGAATATTTTCATCATGATAATGGTGTGTAATTTTTTAGAAAACATAGTAGACCAATGCTTATGATTATAAGAGCCTACATGATAGATGCCTGGATTTATATGATTTTTTTATAATTTCTAGGATTTATTTTTGTTCCTAGCGCATCTTGTGAGAATTAATGCAGATCCTCCAATTGAAAAAAATGTGGGTACACAACTAACGACCAATTTTTTTACGTTGAGCTCTCTCTCATTTGTTAAACATTCTAACACAATCACCATTTAGTTAGCAATTACTCTATAATATTTTCATCCACATTGATATTTTTTTCACTTTGCATCTTAGGTATGCGTTTGAATTTATTTAATGGACTCTAAGTTTGAGCTATATTTTTACAATGAAATCTATATTCCTATCACTTCACACACATCATGCTATATACTTAATGATTATTTTCTATATCAATAATATAAGAAATAAATAATTTAGAATAATATATTTGTGTACCTTGGAGGTATATTTTTAGTGAAGGTGATTTGGATTCAAATTTAGGGTTACCTCATATTAGTTTTAATAATAGCATATGTAGGTAATTTGTGACACACACGTATATTCTTGATTTATTATTTTCTATACAAAAGAATATAAGAAATAAATAATTTAGAATTATATATTAGTGTACCTTGGGGGTATATTTTTAGTGAATGTGATTTGGATTCAAATTTAGGATTATCTCATGTTATTTTTAATAATAGCATATGTGGGTAATTTAAATGCAAATTTAAGTGGTTACTTTAAATTATTTTTATAATGTTAGTAGTGTGCAATTTTAGATGCAAATCTAAAAGCTTATTTTAAAAAAATTAGAATGGAATAAGTTGGTAATTTAGATGAAGATTAGAAGTTACTTTAATTTGTTTTGTACAATGGTAGAGGTGGGTAATTTAGGTGAATATGAGGGGGTTAATTTAGTTTATTTTATATAATGGTAGAGGTGGATAATTTAGATATAAATTTATAAGGTTATTTTAGTATATTTTCATTGGCATAGGTGGGTAACTTTTTTATAAAACATAATAAATACAATGACTGATGATTACCATATTGATGACTAGATGTTTTGCTTTTTTGAGAGAATTTCTAGGGTTTCTCTCATTTTCTAGAGTCTCCACTTAGGATTCCTACGTGGCTTCATGTGGAGGCTTCAAAAGAAACACTATAAGATGCTTTTGAAACCAAGATTAAACACTGTAATTTTTTTTGAAAAAAAAAGATCACTTCATTCACATCGTGCACTAATCATTTTTTGCCCAAGGACATTCCACAAATTTTATTTATGCATTTCTCCCAAGCACATGAATTAGTTTGTTGCAAATGAAAAACATCACTCAGAATATTGGTGAACATATCAATGAATTTTTTTATAAAAAAAATCGGATGTTCCACATTGACCCATTGGTCCTTTTACTTTCATTTTTTTTCACTCATGATTGTTAGACGAGGGCAGCGATTGGTATCGAGCGGGTCATCGTCATTTGTCGGAACTGCTCCAAATCCTGAGCTCTAGTCAGGTCGCCAACCATGTAACGTATAATACTATAGTGTGATCACTGAATCATCCTCTGTATGGTTCAGCTTAGGTTGTAATTTGCTTCTCCTCTTAATGAAAAACATGATAAGGCACAGTCGCTAAAAAAAATATTGGAGGCCGTCCATTCTTCTCGCAGTGATAAAGTCATTATATTCTCTGTTAGTTTGCTGCCATGGGAGGCATCGAGAGTATCAGGACACGGAAATCTGCAGCGGTGGCCATGTTCTGCGCGCAGGATCACAAAGCTGAGCACCCACAAATGTAGCATGCGTTCGTCTGAGAATGAGTTGTGCGCCTTTGACTGTAGTATGCTCAACTGTGATTTGTGAAATTAAACATGGCAATTCAAAGGCAGTTGGACGCTATGTTAGTACCAGTGCGAACGAATGACATTTTGATTTTTCTTACATAGCTAGCATTTGCCTCGAAAATAATTGAGTTCATTCATTAATCAGAATGAAGGAGAGAACAAGTACTACAACTTGGTCTGACCATAGTTTTCCCATACCAATCAAGTATAAAAAAACATGTGACAATGCATACACCAATCAAGTGAAATCATGTAGATACTAGTAATATTTTTCAAGTTCAGCTCAGAACTTCTTGGCCAACAAAAAACTCAACTCGAATCCGAGAATCAGGGATAATAAAAAATAGTTTCCTACGTCCTTCACGTACTCTTCTATTGCTGTTGGCTGAGGCGGGGGAACAAAGAAGCCGTCGGTGGGATATTTGGCCCGTTGCCTGCGTGTTCTGTCGATGCATGCCCATCATCCTTGGCCTGTTCATGGGGTGTGTAACTGCTTTTGACATTTGAGACACAAAAATACCATTAGCTTCCAAACAGACACCATAGTCCAATTCAAGACCGAGCTCTCCCTCACTGCACGAGGGAACCTACAGTCGCTTCCTTTTTCCCAACAAGAAAACGAAAAAGAGAAAGCATGCATGCGGTACATGCAACGTGTCCACGTTGTGATGTGCTCTATCAGATCATTAGAGAGTTCAGTTGTCTACGACTTGCACGAGTGCATAGATCAAGACATAGAAACCATCTGCTAGCTCCCGTGTCAAAATTTCTGGTTGAACTTTGCCATATTTTTTCTCTCTCTCTTTTTATACTGACCAAATAAATCCGACCGTGCCATGATCGGATCTAAAACCTAACACATACTGTACTTGGTAATCGAAGTTCTGACGAACTTGTCGTGAAACCTGTTCTCATAGGGACGACGCAAACCCCAGCATCATGCAGCTGGAGAAAAGGAAAAATACGTGTGCAATGCACCGAATCTAACAAGAAATAAATCAAGTGAGCACTAGATCGATACAAGAACACTAAGTTAGCAGAGCGAGTATTATTCCATGCTAAAATCTACGGATCTAACACCTAGGAACCTACTAAGTTAGCTGAGCGAGTATTATTCCACGTCAAAATCTACCGATCTAACACCCAGGAACCTAACGTCGAACCGGAGAAACAGCATCCGCGTCCTGATCGCGAGGCAGATTCATCCATGAAGAAGCTAATTACCTAGCTTGACACGAGGAACACCTTGGAGAACGAACCTGCTGTGAGGACTCACCGGCCGGGGCGAACGACGAAACGGATGGTCGGACGGGCTAGAGCCGAGAGAAGTTTTGGGGATGGAGGCGGCCAGCTAAAACCCGAGCGGAGCTAGCGAAAGAGAAAGACCGGGGGCGGGGGCAATAGCTGTGTTGTTCTATTTGTAGGGCGGGCGGGTTCGAGTGTTCGTTAGGATTGCGGCGTAGCTTTATCCGCCAGGTCGTTTATTTTCCCTTTACAATCATGGACAATCAGGGAATACTTCGTTTTCCTTTCCTTCAAGGAGAACAACTGTAGTTCAATCCGCTGGTGCCTAATTAAAGATTGTACGTTAGTACGTATAACACGTAAGAGACTTTATTCCCGGATAAGAAAAAGGCTACATTCGATATCTTTGAATTCACATAGCTAAGACGTAGAACATGCATCAGTAATATTAAGTGTGAAGTGCACCGCCAATTCACAAAATTGGCATGGAGAACCATCCAGCTCCCAAACTCCCAAATGCACATTATTGGATCCCCAAACTTGCAAATAGGCTCACATGAGATTCAAATCATTGTTACTCGCATTAAACTGATTGCGTGGCATAACTGTGCGTACATCAGGCCCACCTATCTTCTCCGTGCCTCCTCTCTCTTACATCCACCCGAGCAGCCGAGCGCCATTGAGCCACACCGCGCCCTAAGCCTAGCGCCGCCCACCTCTACCACACTGTCATTGCTCCCACAAGCCTGTCGGGGGCACCAAGGTTGTTGATGTCTTGGCTAGCGGACTTGAGCCTGTCAGAGGTGGAGGACACCCTAGCTTCTATCGCACCAAGGATCGCCGAGGTGTGGCGCGTGGTAGTGTCCCGCAACGTGTTTTTAGGCTGAGCTCAAACCCAAGGTCCCAAGACACCACCAGCACCCCAAACCCTCTTCCACCTCATCTATCAGCCATTCAGCCTCACCGCCACATCATCCTTGGCCCCCTGATCACGCTTGTCCACTTCTATTGGGCATCAATCTCCCCTGCCGAAGATCCACCCACCGCTAGAGCAAGCCTCATTATTAGTCACAAAAGATCCACGTGCGTCCGCTAAACCTCCCCACCCAACGCCTCCTTTGCTTGAAGCCTCCCTACTCGAGGCCTTTGTGTTGACACCGGATTTTAGCCGATTTCAAACAAGCTGAGTTCTGTGCTTGCGGTGAAATGTTGCATAAATCAAAAGGATTCATTTGCTCTATCTGTGTCTTGAGTACTCTTCAATAACTTCTCCTTTACATGGGGAGAGGAGGAGAACCCGGGTATTGAAGTAGGGAACTGTGTTTTCAATCCTCATGGTACCAATCTCGCTTGAATTTCGAGGACATCATGTATCAGCCAGATGCCTCATAGAGATAACCTGGTCCCTAGCGTGTCCTGCTTTGCATCATGCGCATGCATGAACAACCTTCTTTTCCTCCTCACTTGTCTACTGATCCACAGGTAGTAATTTGCAGCTAGGGGATGGAGAGAGAATTGGACCATCAGGCAACCTAGACTCTGAGAACTGGACCACTTCAAAATCATCATCATACAGTGAGATCTTTTGTCACCGACATCAAACCTTCCACGAATCTTTAAATCATCTTCCTCATTTCCAACTTTGAACAAAGAATTAACTCAACCTATTATATCATCAAATATTGGAGGACTATCAAATCTTGCTACTTGTTGCCTCATTCTTGCAAACTCTTCATTATCATCAACCGTGCCACCCGAGAAAAACGAATTAAACGATCCATCTAAACACAACCACCAAATTAAATTGATTACCTGAACCTTCACCTATTTCCTTACGACTTCTACGTTACCAAATATATACAAAAACTATATCTTGGAAGCATTATTGAAGAATTTTCAAAAAACAATTTACCCACAATTAACACTTCGAAATCCTACCATACAAGAGAAATTACACGATAGGAAGGGGTTAACATCGACCACTTGCACGATACAGCACACCTGATCATAGTTGATTCGTACTCAATCCACCTATGCAACTCAAATCATATACAAAACCTAATCACCTCAAATCCAAATAAAACAACAGAATCGAGAAAAATAAACAACAAAATCGAGAAAAACTAATTGGTTAGAGTGGAGGAGTTACCTTTCCGGAGCAATTTCCCTTCGTTTCCCCTTCGAATCGGGTGAGAGATGGAGTGGATCTAGAGGGGGAGGAGTGGGGGCGGCACCATGGGAGGGAGAGAGCTCGGGTTAGGGCTGGGAGGGGAAGGGAGGAAGTGAGGAGGAAGAAAGGAGGAGCTGGCGGGCTTGCTGTGTAATAGGCTGAGTCGCGCTACGCTGCCAAAGCATGGAGCGCCGGTCGCTCCACATGCTTTGGTGTGGCTCGGTTTTAGTCGCGCCAAGCGGCGTGGCGAGATCAAAAGGGCTACTTCTTGAATTTTAGTTTGACCTGGACTGTTTTTAAAATTTTAGATTAAAAATGATTAAAATAAAAAAAACTACGGGCAGAGCTTCCAGTAACGTCAAGAAGGACAGCCGCCCCACAGAACGCCAGCAGAGAGAACGTCAGGCCTCCTCCGTGAGCTCCAACCCCTAGGGCACAGGCTGGTCAGGCGATTCAGAAAGAGGTGGGCACGGCGCTGCTGGCAACCTCCGTCCATCAAGCATGGGGAAGAAGAGGAAGAATGAGTTGTTATTGGGCTAGCCTTGCACAACAGTGGAAAGCCAAGGAGCAGGAAAAACGAGATTAATAGTAAAGTTAGGGAGCTAAAAATCTGGATGTACACCAAACTATTCAATCAGTCCCACCGTTTTAAGTGGTGAAACTCGGTTTGAAGTTTCATCTTCTCCCATTTCCTCATAGAGGTTACAAGAGGACTATTGAATCGAAGCTGGGAGGCTCTCATCTAGTCATCCGCTGCTTATGTGTGTAGTTTCATAACACGATAAACGGACTACAAAAAAAAAAATAGAGAAAGGGATATGCAAAGGTTTGTAAAAGCACTCTGCACACCTATGTTTGAACATCATTACCACGTGTTGTCTTTTCACTTTCAGTTTCGCTCCTTGCGCATTTTCATTACCATACCTTGCAGATCTTGTCTAGTAGATCTAAACATGTGTAGCTGATGAATGCAAACCTTGTTCATCTTAAGCTTGCAGCTATGTCGTAACTTCCATTCTCAATAGTGTTTAACATAGAGGTGATTTGGTGCTCTGCACTGCAATAGTGTTTTTATTTGCTCTTTTGTTCAATGACCACGCTCTCTCGCTTGGCTGTGTAAATATTGTATATTGACCAGTTATTCGTAATTGTGTTATGAGATACGAATGATTAATTCTATCACATCTTTAGTCACATGCCTACTTTAGTCAGTCCTCTGTGTGACATCTACTGCTTAATTACCCTCTACTGTTTATCATTTCTGATGTTCTCCTTGCGTCCTATATATCATGATGAACGGCAGCGAAGAGCCAGCATATCAGCATATGCATCTCACGATACAAATTTTAAGACCCAAACGTGTTTTGTTCGAAGGGGAAAATTAAGAGTATGCATGTGATCTTCCTGTCAGCAGGTTGTTGTCTGTGCATGTCGACTGGCGTAGTGGCGCACGTCCTCCCTTGTCCATCTTACCTTTGCTACTCTGTCCTGCTATCTTGTGCTCATGTTTGATCTGCATATTATGAACTAACTAACTCCTAGCACCTAGCATTATCTGCAACCATTCAAGAGTTGGTGCTTGAAGCGTTTTCATTAGTCATTACTGCTCTAGCTATCTTCTCTTCCGCCATTTAATCCCACACCCTTTTATAAGAAGAGTCTTTGGAGAGGATGCATGCCAGCATTCGCATAACATTCGCGGAATCCAAGTTCTGATGTTCCCTCACACCCGCCTTCTTCTACTCGTCACCAGCAAACTGCTAGTAATACATTTGGTTTCAGACCACGATGATCCATCAACCACAAAAGGAAGTTGGAGAAACTTTTAGCTCACATCGCGATGCTCAATAGTCAATGGTTCGGCATGGTAGGTGTCAGGATATTTGAAGGTGGGGCAGACATGATGCCGCGGAAATCCAGATGAAGAACAGGAACCGGCTGTACACTTGTGCCTACAACGTCCATAAGCAAAACGAGGTTTGGGAGAAAATGGGTGAGTGGATATGGTTACTGTTCCGGCCGCAGGGCTTGATGTGGCCAAGTGGTGGAGTGATGAACGAATTGCTGCCGCAAAAGCTAAGGAGATTAAAGGCAGCCATCATGGTTTGAATGATCACATTTTACACAAAAAAAAAAAGCTTAGTTGATATACAAGGCGAGTTTGAACGCTCTCATTTTATACTTTTGGTTGAGAATAGGAGGTGGCAGGATATCCAATGGATGGGGATTGTCACGGAGCTGATGTTCTAATGGATCAGTTGGCAGTCGCTTGTCTCCACGCGCATAAGGTTGGGTACTGAAGAAGAGCGGAGTGTTGAATGAGAGCAGAGTGATCATCGATGACCTACCATGGAAACTACTGGAGCAGAGGAGAGTGCTGAATCAGAGTAGTTTCTACGGGAACTTTTGCAACAAGTCGTGGGTACAGATCACCTCATAGTTGTCATAGGTTCAAGCCATCCTAGCTCCTAATAGTAAAAGGAAATATGATCAATGTACACTATACAAGAATACAAGATCACCACCACTGAAAAGGAACCACCCATACAAAATTCAAATTTCAAATGAAGGAACTATGATCAATGTACACCGTACAAGCTCTTTAAAAAAAGAAAGAAAAACTATGCAGGGAAAGTTTCTTGGATCAACAACAATAAACATGCTAAGCGGGGGAAAGAAAACACTGTCCTTATGAGACCTATTGCATACAATTTTCTTTGGCTTCTGTTCATTCATCACAAACTGAAGCAGACAACAACCTAACCTTGCTCCGAGTACAGGAAAAGAATTCACAGGTATCAATAATTGTGATTAGTAGGCTCTCAAGTGAAAACTGCACCCTGGACCTCAAGAACCAAGAAGATGACGGTGGGCCCAGTGTGGTACAGGGTCAATTAGATGACGGTGTTAGCAGAAACTCATTCATTCACATATTGCTACAAATTGTAAGACAATCGTGGTCGTACAGTCAAGAAACCTCATGAATATCTAATCTCTATCTGGTGTAGCCATGTGATCTGAACCCCTGCTGCCATCCGTCCTTGCTGGAGAAGCCTTGTGCCTTGATATGTTTTGACAGAACCTACAAATGGAATCAGGCAAAGCATCTTAGGCAATCTGAAATGAAATAAATAATTTTGCCAAAGAGCTCAGACAACTGTTAAGTGGCCTTAGGGAGGAAGGACACATACATATCCAGCTCTTCCTCCTTTCTCTTGATTTGATATGACCAAAGTACAGGGTCCACATTCTTGGGCAAGGTTTCTTGAAGTTGCAACCCCTCTCTTAGCCACTGCTCAGCTTTATTGCATTCGTTGTCAACCTGATAGTAACAGAGAAGCCATCATTAGAAACACAAGTTAGCCACAGCACAATAGTATTTAAACTGAATCGTTGTTAAGAACCAAGCCCTGAATATTTTATTCAGTAATCTAGGAGCGTTTTAAAAGCTCGGTGCTGTAATTCAGCAAAGAAGAATGAATTCCATATATTCAACATATTGTGAGGTCATAAATGGTTTCCGCTGTACATCTACCATATTGAAGGGTTGATGCAAAATAAGGTTATCATCCTATGTTGTCTTACATATCATCACTTTGCTGAAATTAGAATAGAACAGTAGACCACACATAGATAGTTATGTTAACCTAGATAAAAGCTGAATCATAAACAACTTACAGCATCTCTTTCAAGTGTAGATAGTGACTTGGCAGCCGTCCTGTGATCAACAATGCACTTCAAAAGCTCCCTCATGGCTTCAGCTCTCACTTCGTCGTCTTTACAACGATTTTCAATAGGATCTACAAGCTTTAAATATAAACATAGACATAAGCAAAAGTTCCATGGAGAGGCGCAAGGAAAAAAAGTTTAAAGCTCAGAAGCAGTTGCTCTACCAGGACTTGGTATTGAATAGAATTGCTATTTAGACTAGTTCTGGACATGTTTGATTACTGATTACTAAAAAAACAAAACTGCAGTACCAAATAAGGTTTATCACTTTTCTGGAAGAAATGATCCTATCTGCCTTCAACGTTTTACCATATAATATAGTATAAACCTACTGCTTACTCTTCTTCTTTCATGCAAACTTGGGGGCATGAAATTTCACAATTGAGCTGCCAATTTCTCTAGGGCACGAATCACTGCAAGAATAGCACAAGTGTATGCCCTTTCTTTTTCTGTAATCTACTAACAACATGATATACATAAAGAAACATAGAATAATTCCATGCAACAATAACCTTTGCACAAGAAATAGTGATAACCTTCATGGATGCAAGCAGATCAGACCATCTTATAGCAATGTATAGCATGGGAACTACCATTACAGGTCACAGAACAACACAGACTGTACAAAGATGCACAGTTGATGGGACATTCAAAACAGGACGTGACTGAGAAAACCACAAAAGACTACATAGGAAAGAACAAGAAAATATATTTAAATACAAAAGATATAAATGGGCCCAATGCATCCAGACAGAAAGATCAACAAGAATTTCATTTTACCTTTTTCAGTTCCTCAAGTTTGCTACAGTAAACTGCTTCTGTCTCATCATCACCTTCTTCGTAAAGCCATTCTTCAGTCTGTTGTAGGTTAACTGATATTTCTTCCCTTTCTGAATCAGTAGCAAAGCTCCGGTACCTCTCAGAAAGCTAGAAAAAAACTTATAAGCCAACAAACTTTAGGTATGGGAAAAAAAATTAGAAAGGTTACAGATCACTACCTTATTACGGGTGTCGTATACATAAGATTCTAATGCATTCTTCCTGTCTTTTGTTCGTTCCATAAGTTTATCCTGATAAGCCAGTTGCTGCTCTTGCTCTTGAGCTTCCAGCAATTCCTGCTTGCTCATTGCACCATAAATGTACTCAGCGATTGGCAGATCCTGCCGTTGGATAGACCTTTCATTTCTTGACTTGTGACCCTGCATATAATGACATGTTAAAGTTATAATTATGTTATGTATCATCGCAACATATCCAGACCCAAGCCTCGATAAAGGTGGAGGGGCCTCTTCTGCAGAAGGGAGAGTGTTGCAATAGGGTTGGCAAGCCAACCCACTCACACAACGATTTCCCCAAGAGAAAATTGCGGGCAGAACTTTTCATAATACTTTCAGTTTCCCAACATAACTAATCATAAGATACCTTCTTCAAACACAGATTTAATAAGGTTATTGCACATTTATCATCTTAAATAGTTAAAGTGGCATAGTAAACCCAATTGGTAGGGAAACTGCAAGCAAAATGTTACATACTTGCTGGTTACTACACCACATTTACTGATTATTGCAGGCAACGTTACAAGAAAGCCAGCTGCTGATGGTAGAGTCTACAGGATAACATATTGTTGTAATTTAAAGGAACACGCATAGATCTATGCTCAGTATGTGATAAAATAATCCATTACCGTGTCATCACCACTGGAATCCACCTCCATATGGTCAGCAGAAGTTGCATTCCTTTCATAATCATCTATCAACTGAGGAAGTTTAAAAAGTTAGGACTTGCATATATCTACTGCAAGTTATAAATAAAAGCTGGCGATGACTTAGAAAATTAACACTTACAGCAGCTGATTCAACTGAAATGAGACCATGTAGATTCAAACGAATTTTTACTTTGACTTTAGAAGCTTCAGTGTCTGCTTGGAATGGGCCAATCTGCAACAACACAACTTAAATGAATTATAAATAATATTGTAACAAATCAAGATTTAGATAATTCAAACAGTAGGACAGTGCAACATCATTGAATGAACCACTAGGGGGTTGTGGCCAGTCATACGACATACATGATTAACACTAACAAAGAGAAGAAAATGAGTTTTAAAGAAGACGTCAAGAATTATGTGGAGTTAGCATAAGCAAAAAATGGCCTGAAAACCCAGACCCAGAATTCAGAGTGAAAGAGATTTTGACAGAGTACAACACTTCTTTTTTAGAGCACATTGAAGTATGAAAACACACACTTAACACGAAAGGCCCCACAAGGGATACGCGCTTTCCCACTGAACGCACATGCATGTGTGTACTCCTACAATTAGTGAACACCAACACAGAGTCTGTACCCTGGTGAGCTGGTCAGTGGTCGTACACCCGCAGCACTAGCCATCTGGCAACAGGCCAGTTTCCACAACACTTATATTGAATACATTATCACACTCATTCTTGTCGCGCATCACAACACTCCTGCTGCTAACACACACTGGCTCTTACAGAATGGAGTGGCAAGATTACCTTCCCAGACAACACATTCTCTAGAAACCCTACAGTTCCAATTGTCGTGTTTTTATAACAAAATGCTCAAATTACAATTGGTGATATGCACACTAACTTGAAGACATACATTTGTGAAGAGGCAAGAAATGCATTAATATTCAGAGTTATTTGATCACTCTAGAAGTTTAATTTATTGACCTACCAAGCAAAACTAAGTGGCCACAAGGCCCTCAAGCCCTCAGCAGAAGATCTATAAGCTATAAAATAATAAGAGAGCATCCATTAGATGGCTGGCCAGCAGAAAGGAGGTATCTCATAAACATTTATATGGAAACATTGGTGATGAAATGAAGTATCCCTGTCTCGCGACAGTGTTGATACAGAGATAAAACAATATTGATCATGGAAGAATATAACAGAACAGACATTGGAGCAAATAAACTATAGTATGATCATCTTTTATAAATCAATGAGCTAACAGCATACCTGAAAACTACCGATCCTTGTTGTGGTACCAGGAGGCAATTCATTCTCATCCACATAATATGCGTCCAAATTAAAACTGCTGTTCTTCTGTAGAGTAATGGTCTTAACACTGGGAAAGGGAAGGCCTCTCCGGAACAATGCATTACTTGACAATGTTGAAATTGGGCCTTCACTCGTGCAACATCCTATCGAAGCAGGGATAGCATCTTGCACCTAAAATACAATGAATGTGGCAATCTCACTATACAACGCAGTCTCACCTGCTTCAAATACCAGATATAGCTTACAAGATAAAGTGCAATCATACCTCATATTCCCGAACCCGGAATGTAGGACTAAGCATTGCACACTGCAACGCACACCCCCGAGCCACACATTCGCTAGCATTGAGAGTACGACTAGTTTCCCTTCTAAAGAATCCCGCAAGCACCTTGGCAATGGAAGGTACCCGAGAACCTGACCCAACAAGTTCCACAGAATGCAGCCTCTCCAATCCAATCCCTGAAACTGCCACCGCCCTCTTGCAAGGTTCCACAATCCTCTCCAGCAGTCCAGCACATAGCTTCTCGAATTCCTCCCTCCTGATCACCCCCCTGACATCCTTCTCCTCCATCAAGCACTCAATGTTCACCACAGCCTCCGCATTCGCGCTCAGAACCTTCTTCGCCTTCTCGCACGCTGCCCTTAACCTCATACTGGCCTTCACATTCCCCACGACATCAATCTTATACCTGTCCCTGAACTCCTCTGCAAAATGCTCGAACAGCACCTCGTCGAAGTCCCTGCCCCCCAGGTCAGCGTCGAATCCGTGCGACAGCACCCTCATCCCCGACGCGTCAAAGGCCACCACCGCAACCTGCGTGTCGCATTGCCCGACGTCCACGAACGCGACGTGGCTGGGGCCCCCGGCGCTGCCGAGGTCGGAGCGGTAGAGGCCGTAGCCTAGCGCGGTGGCGGCGAGGTCGTGCATGAGGCGGAGCGGCCTGAGCCCCGCTACGGCGGCGGCGTCGAGGTAGGCGTGGCGCTGCGCCTGCGTGAAGTAACAGGGCACGGAGATCACGCAGTCGGCGACGGGCGCGCCGCCGAGGTCGGCCTCGGCGAGCTGCTTGAGGTAGGCGAGCAGCATGGAGAGGAGGTGGGTCGGGGAGAGCGGGATGTGTCGGCCGATGTGGTCGGCGTGGACGACCGCGCCGCCATCGGCGGCGGAGGAGGAGACGGGGAAGGGGAGGCGCGGGATGTCGCGGAGGATCGAGGAGGCCGGGTCCCGGCCGGTGGCGCCGAGGATGAGGCGCTTGACGCTGGAGAAGGGGGCGTGGGAGGCGGAGGCGGAGGCCGCGTGGGAGCCGATGAGGCGCGCGTTGTGGGAGAAGGCGACGGCGGCGGGGGACTCGCGCTTGGACTCGGCGTTGAGGAGCACGTCGATGCCCCGCTGCCGCGCCGCCGCCGCCACCAGGGTGTCGTTGCCGACGTCGAACCCGACCACGCTCATCGCCGCCGCCGGGTCCGCCGATCCGGGGATTCGATCGGTGGGAATGGGGGCGGGGCGGTCGGATTTGGGGGGCGCGATGCGATGGAAAGATGGAGATGGAGGAGCGGTGCGCCGGAGGGTACGGTCCGCGCACGCCGCGGTGGGAGAGGAGGTGGAGGGGCGGGCGGGGTTACTTGGCTGTCGCCGACAGGTGGGGCCGCTGCCTTTTGCCTGTGGGGACGTGGCGCTGCAGAAGGTTACGGTCTCTTTCTTTCTTGCCCTCCTAATTTCGAGCTGCTAATCATCATCAACCACACTCTTTCACTGTAAGCAGTCAGTATTTTTCATTAGCTAATCTTGTAAATTTATTTGCCGTACCGTCTTCTCATTTCAATTGTGACTGTAAAATCATTACCCGATGCTGTAATGTGTTTGGGATCTTATACGGTGAAGTTGTTTTATGATCTTGGCAAAGTGGGGAGAACCTTTTTGGTTAACGTATTGACACGTATGAAAAAGTTTTAGTAAGAATAAAGTTAACTCGTCTAGAATCAGATGAATAATATAAAAAAATCAATTTTAAAAGTTTTTAAATTCAAAGGTGAAAATTCACGCCTGGAATTGAATGTTCAACTTTCATGGATGGAAAGGCCGAATTTTGTCCACATAGCATGGAACTTAGGTAGCCCGAGGTCTAGCAAAAATAAAACAAAATAAAAAATAAGTGAACCGACGGAAATTGACGGCCTCTCCCGTTCCGGCGGCCGGCCGTGCACGACTGTTCCGTTGCCCCCTAGCCACTTCGCGGCTGTCTTACCGGACCGCGCTCTCGCCGTCGCCGACCTCCCGATTCCATCCCTGCTACCCCCGATCCCAACCGGCTCGCGCGCCGCCGCCATCTTCGCCCGCGCCCACCTTGCTGCCGCGGCTCGCGGCCCCGTACGCTCCCGCGCCCGCCTCGGGGACCCGGCGGCTGCCCTCGATCTGACCCCTCGGGGGCTGGATGGACAAGGGGAAATCGGTGGTCGCCGAGCTGGCGGCGTCGCTCAGCGATGTCCGTGTCACGCCGCGCCAGAACCCCAAGCCCAAGAGCTTCCTACCATCGCCCTCCTTCTGTAAGCTCCTGATTCTTCCTGATTCGAGCTATCAAATCTCTTATGCTGGGTAGCTAACATTTAAGAGTAGTCAGCTGACAGTGTTGGTCACGCGGGCCTGCTTAGAGTTGCCGTGGTTGATTTAGTGGGGTATCTCCTGAAAAAACGAAAGATGTAAAGAAAGAATTGAGAACCTTCTAGGATGATAAAAGCAGTGGTGGAAATATTATCCCTGGAGCTATTGATTGGCTTTAGTTTGCAGAATTGGTGTTGTGTGCTTCACTTTTATCATTCTGTTAATTGTATCTCGGGAGACACTTAACTTTCAGTAAGTGACATGTATTCCAGTTGTTAATGGATATTTGTTCTGATATACTGCCAAGAAGATTACACACAACAGTTAATTTGTATTGAACAGGGAATGAAGCCTCATTCAGTTTGTGTTAACAAACTCATCAAAGTTACTTCATCAAGTGTTGTACAGATCAAAATAATTTAATATTTCTTCCTATCGGTTTCCAATTGTCCCTGACTCCCTGTAAATGCATGTTTGAAGCTTTATCTCCAAATATTAATGTGCAATTCATCACTTTTCAGATTCTTTCTCAAAGAAGGCTAAACCTCGGAAATTGGTGAGCCTGTGTCTTGGCACACTTGGTCAGCATCTTGAGGATATCATCGCTGATATTTCTGAATTTGCTGCCTTCTTTCCACCCCATATAAAGGTACTCACATTCATCCCTGGCTTTTGTTAGGTTTTCAGTTGATGCATCCTTGCCTTGTTGCCAGAATAAAATGTTAATTCTAAATCTTGAGTTAGATAGAGTTCACCTTTTAGTTTGTGATTGTAGCCCAATTTATTGACATGGTGGTGTTCATTGACTGACAAAAAGAAAATACATGTTCTTGTAGTTGATCTGATGGCTCGCAACGCTATTAATTTAATTTACGGGATGTTCTTTCTTCCAGTTGGCTTGTAAGTTGTAACTCTTGCTTTGAAGCTCAAATATAAGGGTATAAGGGTATTAAACAACAGCAAGAAGTGAGAATCTACATTATCTTTCTTTGCTTGCTGTTGGATTTGAAACTTCATTATGTAAATAGCATGTAATACAATACACGATGCTCATTAACCTGATAAACACTTACACAATCCAGACAGGATGTCAATATGACCACTAGTCAGGAAGAAACTGTTAGAACAAAAGGTTTTTGACCTAAGATATGCATCTATGTGCATTAGGGTTTTTGAAGTGGTCAGGTCCAGTAATTGTAAAACAATTTCTGTTGATTTAGTTCATGTGCTGACATGTGATATCTACTGGTACTTATGCATGTTATATTGATTTTGAGTTTATTGTATGAAACAGTTGGCAATTCTGTCTATTGCAAGGAGAAGAAGGCTCCTGAATGATGAAGTTTTGACTGCTCTTGCTGAAAGCTCCTGGGAAATCCTAGATATATCTGGATCTGATGTAACTGATGTTGGTTTGGCTACTGTAGCAAATGTTTGTAGTAATCTACGGGCAGTTGATATTAGGTAAGGGTTTGTGTCTTGTCAGCTGTTACTTGCTAGAAGTTCAAGAAACTATATCTTATTTATGACATCTTTCTCATGCAGTCGCTGTGAAAAAATTACTAATGCTGGTGTTTCCAAGATTGTAAGCCATTGCCTATCCTTGGAGATATTGAGATGTGGGTATGACTTCCAACAAATTGCATGCATAACCTTAGGGTCAATCAATCTCAAATATGTTCTTTCATGATTTTGCCTCCAATTTCTTTCTGAATAACTATGTGAACATTGTGGTGTTATCCATGCCTGTTATTGACATGGTGGAGATTGAATTCACTTCAGTCCTGTAGCCTGTATGTGCTAGGTTAGTCACCTCTAAGAAATACTACTTGTCCAATATCAGCATTCTTGATTTATCTATTATGGTAAGACCGCAATGATTGATGGTTGCTGAAACTGAATATATGCATGCATGCCTGAGGCAGAAAATTAGGTGGTTCTTCATAGATAACTAACTCATCTTATATGAGTTGTCAATATTTATGGTTAAAATCTGGTTTATATTTGATCATGTTGGCACAAGTCTATTTTAGTTTGCATTCCTGCTAATGAATAGCTGGCAGATTTAATGACCATTGTTGACTATGCGTAGTTTGATTAGTGGGATATTAAAAAGAGCTTGAACCCCATGGTTGCAGAGGCTGTCCAAGAAGTGAATTCACTGCAAGGAGGTGCTTGAATCTCTTGAAACCCAAACTGAATACTCTTGAAGAGGACTCGTGGGAGGAACTTGACACATTAGATATTGGAGGCGGTGCAGAGTCTTTAAGATGGCTTGTTTGGGTATGCTTGCATGTTCACTTCTCTAGCAATGATTCGCTGTGCCTTCATCATTCACTAATACGTATCTCATGATTAATCTTTTCCCCTTGCAGCCCAAGATAGATGATAACTCAAAGGAAACTCTAGCTGCTGAATGCCCTCGGGTTACGATAAACCCACAGCCATCACTTTATGACCTCTCTGGGTCGAAAGTCCCAGTTGAAGCACTGGCAAGCGTACCACTAGACCATTCCATAGTTGAGGATGTTGATCCCAAAACATGGGCAGTTTCTGCTGCCCCTCGAAGACCTGTTGCTCCGTCAAATCCTAATGATCCACCTGAAATACCGATAGCAGAGAGGTTTCGGCTCGCCTATGTGGAGAGGGAAGCAAGGCTGGCGCCCAAAAGAGCCAAGCGAGAAAGACAGCAGCGGCGCCGCGCTGAAAGGGACTACATGATGAATGATATCGACGCCAGGTCGATCGCACTTGCTTCTCAAGCAAGCAGGAATTTGCGCAAGAGCTGATACCAAACTTTGCTTTGCTTCGCTTGTTTTTGGTGTTGTATGTATCTCAACAGTTTTGTTGAAAAAGAGAGATGTGGAGAGGAATGATGTTCAATCTTATAACTGTAAAGATAGGCAGAACACAGCTTTGTACTAGCAAGTAGCAGTGGCGTTTATCATGTACGAAGATGTTAATAAACCAAAATGCAGGTAAAGTGTGCCTGATCAGGTCATGAGTGAATCGCCGAGCCAGATTTGTGATCCTGGTAATACGAACTTTGTAGAATCTGGCCAGATTTGTGATCCTGTTGAGACGAGTTTTGTTGAATCTGAATGAAACGTTTCGTGTAAATTGCCTCTCTCAATTTGTTGAATATGAATGACGCAATTCGACTTCATGTGATTCCTGTGAATCGCTGCTAAGAACGAAATCAATGCACAGACGAAAAATTGCTAAGTTGTACTGTATTGTACACACCGGAGCATCAGATCTTAAGATTAGATTATACTAGTCCAAATTCTTAAAAGAAGCTAGAAACACAACAACCCGATCCATCTACACATCATCTAACAGCCTACACAAAGCGACGAGCACACCGAGCAGCAACCAGCCCTCAGTGCGCGGCGACGAGGTCCGATGACGGCGCCGCCGCGAACGCGTCCACGAACGCCTCCGCGGCCTCCGGCGGGGGCAGGAACACCACGCCCCGCGCCGCGGCGAGCTTCTTCCGCAGCGGGTACCGCATCCCGCGCGCCGCGGGGCCCAGGAAGCACGGGACGCCGTCCCCGGCTGAGGCCGGCGCGGGCGACTGGGAAGCGA
>NC_028453.1:37961457-37966705 GCF_000263155.2 Setaria italica
TGGTGGCGAGCGGGAGGATGGGTGGAGGGAAACGAAAACGAGGCCGGGCGGGAAGGGGGGTGACGAATCGGGGATTCGGGGGGCGATTGGAAAATGGGAGGGAGGCAGAGGCGTACGCGCCAAGCCGCCAAGGAAGGCATGGACTGGAGATTGGTAAGTGTTGACTCAAAACTTTGTGCGTGGCGGGCCAGGAGAGAGAGGCTCCAGGCCGATCCGATCTTGCCGAAATGCTAGTCGAGTTGTTGTTTTTTGGGGCCCAGTTCGAGGACGCCTACTTGTTGTACTTTTTATTAAAAAAAATACTGAAATGATTCATTGCAATCCAAAAATGGGACGTTCAGATCAAAATTGTGGACATTTCTTTTGGGCTTGGCTACACGGCGCTCCAGCGCATTTCGAAATTTGAAGAGGAGTATATAAAGGGATGAGAAGAAAAGGTGTGTAAAGGGCAGGGAGAAATGCTCGAATATAGACCCTGTTTGTATACGCTTTGCTCGAATATAGATCCTGTTTGTATACGCTTTTCCTAGCCACGTTTGGATTATAATCTAAGTAAAGATTTTCTCGTTTCTCGCTTTTCGTTTCTCGTAGTTCAAATCGTTGAAGCGGCTTACCACATAAGTGAGAATCGGTGGAAATAAGCAAAGCGTTTGGCGGGATTCTTATTTATTTCCACCGATAAGCCACTTATAAGCGGATACAAACGGGGCCATGATATATTTCTTTTAAGCGGGGTTTTTTTAATAGGATGCAATTGAATGAATAGCATGGAACCATTATTCTGCAATATGTATAGTAGTAGCTCTTTCTTTATCAGGTCGATACAAAAATGGGATGTCAAAAGAATCGATCAGCTCTACACCCCCTCGAGTCCTCGATTGGCGCCAGCAGACGCTGAGTAAAATCCCGGTCTGCTCCAGCAGTGTTGCCCAATCGTAAACTGTGTCTAGCTAGTTACAGGCCTACAAAATGAATCAGAGAAATTTTGTACAATGCGCTCGATCTAAGTACACAACAGAGCACCTTCCAGTCTTGTTGATGAACCCTGTAGATCTCAAATCACTCGCTCTGATTAGAAAGCAGCAGTCAACAGCGCCTTTTCACCTTCTGAACACCTCGTATGGACCCCCCAGATGTTCTGCACAGAGTTGCAGATACCACTGCACTTCCAATCGAACGAGGCTGCACAGGTGTTCCCCGCCTGAGCTTTCCATTCGCAATCTGTGATAAAAAAAAAAAGCAATTCATGATGAAAATTTGGCATGAGAAAGGATATTGTAACTTTTCGTATCAACT
This sequence comes from Setaria italica, assembly GCF_000263155.2. Classification (NCBI taxonomy): domain Eukaryota; kingdom Viridiplantae; phylum Streptophyta; class Magnoliopsida; order Poales; family Poaceae; genus Setaria; species Setaria italica. Next base: position 37,962,754 of record NC_028453.1, read on the forward strand.
TCAGCCGTAGCTTTTGAGCAAGTACCATATAAATACTCAAGTAAAACAGACTGTCAATCTGAACTCATTCTGATAACAGAGTAACAGAAACTCACCAGGTGGAGTGCCGCAGCATAGTCTGCGGTCATCAATATGCTCAACATCTAACCCTATTAACCAAGCTCCCAAAGAAACATCCTCGTTGATGTACTTGTGCAAAACATGCCTGCCATTATTGAATTAGCAGAGACGAGGTTAGTACAAACTGGCATGAAACACGATAAAGTGGTGCTATCTTTCTGGAAAACTAGGTTAGGTAGTATCTCACTTGTTTATTGATATGTAGGTTGCCAAGTCTTTTGAAATAGCATACAATTGACCAGTGGCATGTCGAAAATATTTGTTACCCACTTCACCAAATTTCCAGTGCTCAGGTTCGTAGTACCTGACATCCCTGGACAGCAGCAATCTCATGTAACTGCTAGCATATAAAGCATGTAGACAAGGTAACAAACTAATGAGACTATTTTCTTTTACTTACTTGTCAGATAAGACAGGGCCAGACTTCATGCATCCAATGTATACCCTGGGCTTCGAAATATGTTTGGATAAGATATTTCCAAGCGTCGCTGCAAACATAAATTTTTTTATGTTAGGAATAGAATGTTGCTGAACATAAAAGGACAATTAGTGGGAGCATGAGCCTTCGATATGCTAACAGTCTAACACTTGACGAACTTTTCTTTGGTCCTTGGAATTAGCAGATTAGACAACATCAAACTTAAAGTTCAGACCAGTAAACAAGTACTTGGTACCTTAGAAATACTTGTTAGTATCCAATCAAAGGAAATACTTTCAAGAAGAAAAAGGACAACACTAATGGCCTCAAATGAACCTTGGAACCAACTGACAGTAACACAATTACGGTCATACTGCCCCAAACCTTAAGAATAGTAAAAGGCACTGGGCCAAAGGTTAATACCTATATTAACATGGACATCGTCGTCAACCTTCACATAGAAGTTAGCATCCCATAAAGCAACAGCTGTCGCAAAGTATGTTCTTGTTTTGCCTGAAAGTTCAAGATATCCTTCAACATGATCCTACAATTCAAGTGCAAATGACTAAAATTAGAGCAAAAAGACAAATAGGAAGTAATAATGACTTCAAAACTACATGTGGATCTAGAAGGCAATGGGGCAGCAGCAAGTAGCAGTAATTGAACCAGATAAAGTGAAATCTTACAAGCCTCATGAAATCCCCATGTTTCTTATCCTCTGCTTGAATAGCTCTGTCGACGATTCCACCTGAAATAGCACTGAAAGAAAGCATACCCAATCATCACTTGCTTGGAGCTGTCAGTAAACTAAAAAGGAAAATATGTGTTTGAGTGAAATAAAGAAAAACAAGATTGTCCAAGATTTTAGGCTAACAACACAAAAAGTAAGAGGACTTCTTCCCAACTTAGAGTTAGTTAGATCTTGCTGATATCTACAAAGTTTAACATTGGCATACATTGATATGCTAGAAGCTTTATGAGATCAAATGCTAACAAAGCTAAGTCACTTGGAAAATAGGTAGAAAAGGATCTTATGATTCAAATAAAGAGTTTTTTGTAAGGAACAGTGTGTGATAAAAACAGATTTCTTCATACTACAGTGGTATATCTGCAGTGCATGATAGGGGTCGCCACTATCAATTATGGTGATGTGAGACAAATTTTCATATGCTAGCGAAAGCGTGTGAAATGCATGCAGTTAGCAGTCTATGCAAGTTAATGGAGCAAATTCAACGGAACCTATACAGAAAAAGGAGAGATGTAGCACACCTGTGACCAATAACAAAACGAATTATGATCCCCTTCTCTTCCTCCAGCTTTTTCCTCATTTCTCCTGGTTTTAAGAATTACTTCACCATCAATATTTTATATTATCAATGAGGCGCTTAGGGGAAATCATTGTGAAAAAAACCTTGAGGCATCCAAGTGTTGCGGATAGAATCCCTTCTCTTGCGGCTGCTAAAAGCAGTATTGATGCCTATCACCATAAGGTATTTGCGCCTACCGGTAGACTCAGAAGCCTTGTACTCTTCGGACACTGGAGATCCGTTGAGAAAAGAATCTTGTAGAGTTCTTGCAGCAGAGAGTTCTGTCTCCAGGTTTGCTATTGTCTTACCTAAAGTCCTGCAAGAAGCCAGTTAAACTGCAATTAGAAACAATTTCCTTGAAGCTTCCCTGAATCAAATCAAAGAGAGAGAAGGCATGTATGGTCATCACATACTGGGCATCATGGTGAGTATCTGAGATATGTAACATATCCCTGTAATCGTGTTTTCCTTGAACCTGGTAACGCAAGGGCATAAATTTGCATCAAGATCAATCGGGCACATGATAATATTCAATACTTAAGAGGCACCAGGTTATATTTAGATGTTGAAAAGAATTAAATAAGTCAAGAGACTAAATTACTTTTTGTATACTACAGTCTCCAGCCATAAGCTCAGACTCTTTCCCTCTTCTTTCATTTGGTATAGCTACCTCACTTGCTTCAGGCAATGTCCACATCCTGGAGAGAGAAAAAAAATCACAATCAAGTAGCGCATACCTTTGGTGAAATAAATTAAAAAAAAAACTCATAGAAGAATGCACATGCTGCAACCAGAGTGAAATCAGGCCGATTGATATGATCGGATTGAGGCAAAAGGTGTCTAAGTGACAAAGAACTGTTATGACCTAGCGAATCCCAAGCGTAAAAATACAATTCACAATACCTAAGAGCTTTTAATTAAAAAATATGGTAGCTAGCCTAATTCCACCTCTGCTGCACGCGTTGGCACCGAACAATTCAGTTGCAAAATCCAAGTCATCTGGTGAATGCTTGAAGCCAACATAACGACGCTCACAAAGTATGAATGCTTGAAGCCACGAGGAGCACCCCCAATTCAGACATTTATCAACACTCTCGATGAATTCAGGGAAATAAAGCCCTGCTCACGAGTGGAGATAACTAGTTTGGTTCAGATGTTCAGTCAAGTCAACCTACATCCGCTCCCCCCAAAATGCAGAAGCGAGCTCACCAGAAGACCACGGATCTCACCCGCATCCATCCTACGAATACTCGGGATTATGCAGAACGAGCCGCCAATGTACTCGAATCTGAACATCCCATCGGGCACCGGATTGATTGATTGGTTACCTGTTGGTGAAGAGCAGGCCGAGGCAGAAGCTCCCGACGCAGAGCAGCAGCACCCACCTCCTAGCCACGCCATCCGCGCCGCCTCCCTTCCTCCAACTCATGGCCGCCGCAGCAGCAGCACTGCCGCCAGCAGCGACCACCACCGCCTACTCGTCGTCCTCCTCCTCTGAGTCTCAGCTCCCGCAGCAGGAGGACGTCCAGAGGGAGTTGGAGGCGGCGGGGCGGGGAAGCCATGTCCTGGATTCTTTAATCACCGGGCGCGCCACAGTCCACCCTCCCCCCATGAGACCCATGTGCGCGGGCGGGAGGCGGCCACCGACGCTGCAGAGGGCACAGTGTACAGCTCGGCTGCCCTGCCGCGAGTAAATTAATGGAAGGCTCCCTCGCTCGCTTGCTGGTGCAGTGGTGCTGCACTGCTGCTGGAGCTAGGAGCTTTCTGTTGGACGGTCGGTGGAGGGCGCGTCGGATTCTGAATTCGGACGGCGTCTGTAGCGGAACAGAAAGCCAGGCCGTTCCGTAGACCGTAGGATTATTTAAGTTTCACGAGCCGGGTAGGGCGGGCGGGCGGGCGGTGCTCGATCGCTTCCCCTTGCGCCGCCGCTACGCCCGTGCCGGGCTGCCGGCGCCGCCTTCCTCCGCCGCGTTGGGGGCTTGCAGTTGCCGTGCCGTGCCGTGGCGGCGCGACGCACCGGGAAGCAGGCGCAAGGGAAACTTGTGGAGCACCCGGCACGGGGCCAACAGGAACTTGCCGCGTGGGACAAAAAATGACTCCCGTGTTC
>NC_028453.1:37968362-38006843 GCF_000263155.2 Setaria italica
CCCCCCACCCGCGTCTGGTGGGGCCTTCCACGGTTCCACCCAGGCACCCACCGCTTTCACACTGTTCGCGCGCACCGGCGGGCGGCGGTGGATGGGACGGGATGCCGAGTCCGTGCGCGCGTCCCCGCGCTTGGGTGCTCCTCGTCTCCTCGCCCTCGTTCGTTCAGGGACGCGTGTGGGTGCGCTGGATCAACGATTTGGAGGTTGTCGAATCAGCATTGCTCTCCGAACATATGTTTGGTCTGGCCGGCTCCGGTAGCTGCCTATCGAACCTTCGTGTTGAACAATGACACGACACATCGCTAGTGTTTTATTTTCTGCAGCATTTTAAAAGTTCCGGTTGATTTCGGCAGTGTGATTTTGGACTAAACAATTTGGCAGTAGTTATTGCGTGCCTTGGACATCAGGTGTGCAACTAATAGTCCAAATACATTTTTAAAAAAGTACAAATATACTTAATTCCTCCCAAAAACAAAGTCCAAATACATTTTGCATCGGTCAACAAGATAAGATGAGGGCTCTAACCTCTGGTGGTATGTCCGGCATACGCGATACAGAGCCAATTTCTTCGGAGAGCTAGTTCCCTGTTCTGCCGACATAGATACGTACAAATATACAGTCTACACTCTCGACCTTAGCTAACCACTACAAGAGTTTATGACATCAATTCACAAACCATCCACTATTCTATCTCTCATGTTGTCTCCAGTCTCCACTCCCTGACCGGCTCCGACCATCTTGACTGCCTTATTATGTTTACATAATATATATGTGGACTATTGAGATAATGCTAAAGTAAAGATTGAAAAGGTCGACTTGTTTTTATCACCTCTCATCAAACTTAAACTCCCCACCATGACTCATCTCCCACTTTTGTTCATGCATATAAAATGAACACGATTTGTTGATGGATTTCGTCTAACCATTTCTATTGTTGCAGCATTGTTCCGTTAATGCAGGCTTATTTTGGATAGTATATGTTATTAAATTTTTTTAAGACTATAGCTTCGCAATCATTGCTCAAGTCCACAAGAAGATCAAAACATAAGTTGGGGAGGTGGGGCATGTGCCCTCCCTGGACCCTACTTGGGGTGCATTCCCATGAGTTGCAATAACCATGCACAACAAAATTCAATATATTGGTCATCACTTTGAACCATTGTTAGTCGATCTATAATGACAGATCGCACTTGCACATGTGTTGCTATTCCTTTTGTCTCACCCATACCTTGAGGCTACCTTTGACATGTATGTACTTTGTAGCTCTAGCTAATTTAAGAAACATGATCACCTCTCACATCAATCTTAAAACTCACTACCATAACGGTTCCTCAATTATCTAGGGATCGTTTAAAGATTCTCGGCCATGCAAGACGCCATTTTATACTCATGCAAGTGATATGGTATCTAGAAGGTGTCTAAAGAGAGTGAGCTAGTACGTTAGCTACATAGCCGGACACGACTCCGGCCAGAAATGCACCTCCTGCGATCTCGACGATAAAAATGCCAATGCCAAGCAGGCGCCTAAACTTAGGAAACAAAAGCCATGCACGCAAATGCCATGCACGCGCGTCGGTAACCGCAAGTCCGCAGGAATACGCGGCGCGCAAATAGGGCGCGCGCGCGCGCGGCGGCGAGCATTTGGCGGGAGCGATCCGGGAGCTGCACCACCCACCTCATCACCACCTCTATCTGCACCCCGGGCCCCTGCCGCCATTACCACGGCTTCCTCCTCCGCCTCTCCCCACTTCGTCTTTCCCTCCCTCCGCGCCAGGGGCGGAAGGCCGTCGTCGCCGACCACCCCCACCGCCGCCCCGTCCCGTTCCAGCTAGCAGCCCGCCGTTGCGCGTGGTTGCATGGCTGCTGCTGCTGCTTGCTTTGTTCCTCCGGTCCCCGCGCAATTGGGAGCCTGAGCTAATTGGTCGGTCTAGGTGCAGAACAATTTTTGCGTACGGGAGGAGCTCTCGATCTCCCCGGCCGGCTGGGCCACCATTCGCCGGATAAACTGATCGCCGTCTTCTCGCTCTCTCTCTGCCCTGCTCCCGGGGCCGAGAGGGGAGGATAGAAGGCCACGTCACGCTATTGACACAGTAAAGCGGGGGGTCGAGAGGCCGAGGTGAATAAGCTGGCGGACGGAACGATGGCGAGGAGCGGCGGCGGCGGGGTGGAAGGATGCGGCGGCGGCGTGCTGAAGAAGGGGCCGTGGACGCAGGCGGAGGACAAGCTGCTGGTCGACCACGTGCGGCGGCACGGGGAGGGCAACTGGAACGCCGTGCGCCGGGAGACCGGGCTGCAGCGCTGCGGCAAGAGCTGCCGGCTCCGGTGGGCCAACCACCTCCGCCCAAACCTCCGCAAGGGCCCCTTCTCCCCCGAGGAGGAGCGCCAGATCCTCCGCCTCCACGGCCTCATCGGCAACAAGTGGGCCCGCATCTCGTCGCACGTAAGTCCCCGCCACAAATGTTCTTGCAAAATCTTATCTTTGTTGGTAATGTTCAAAAAAATATTATCTTTTGATTGTAATTGTTCGTGTTTGATCGATCAAGACACGAAAACTTCATGATCTTTTTTTTTTGGCTTCTCGCAGCTGCCCGGGAGGACGGACAACGAGATCAAGAACTACTGGAATACGCGCCTCAAGCGCCGGCAGCGCGCGGGGCTGCCGCTCTACCCGCCGGACATCGAGCGGGAGATCGCGTTGCTGCGCGCGCAGAACATCAACCCGTTCGCCGACGCCGACGGCAACGCCAACTCCGGCCTCCCGCCGCCGCTCCTCTACGACGCCAACAACCCGTTCGCGCTGCCTCCCGCCGTGCCGTCGCCCTCGGGCTCCGCCACGGCGTCCCACTCGCCGCTGATCAACCAGAGCTACCCCCTCCTGAACCAGATGCAGGGGATGCCGGTGTTCCACCTTGCCAGCAGCCAGCAGTCGCCGCAGCCGGTGTTCCACCACCACCAGGACAACGGCGCGGCGCTCGGCCACGGTGGCTTCGTCTCCTCGGGCCTGCCGCCGTTGCCCACCAGAGCGCACGAGCTCCCTTCGAACCAATTCGACACCTCGAGCAGCGGCGGCGGCGCCGGGCTGCTGGAATCTCTGCTGCTCGGCGACGACCACCTACCGCGGCACATCCCGACCATGGTCAAGGTCAACTCCATGCCCGCGCTCACGTACCGCGAGCCCGGCTCCTGCAGGCTGCCCGTCCACGGCGCCGGCGCCGGGAGCGACAGCGACGAGACCTCGCACTGCTTGCCCGGAGAGGACATGCACCATGGCGCGAAATGGAACTTCACCTACGGTCAGTTCTCGCTCAGCTTTTTTCTTTCCTTCTCTTCCCCAAGAAAAAACGATAGCGCAAATCAGGATCAACGAAGAAACTGACGCCGATCGTCTGCTATAAAATGTAGATTAGGACGAGCACACAACACGTACGGTGCAAACGCGATCATCATCGTCTCACATGTTGTTGCATTGGGAAACCGATGCGTTTCAGAGGACTTCAAGCCGGCGAAGAGGAGGACACCGAGCGAGGCGGGGATCTCCGACATGTTCGGCGTCGCCCCGGGCTTCATCCCGGGGGACTGGTTCAGCGCCTGCGGCGGCTCGACGGCCCCTTCGCCGGGGCCGTCGTCGGCCGTCACCGACGACGAGTTCGGCCTGGAGATGCAGCAGTTCATGTCATTGCTACCACTGTCCATTGACGAGCACAGCTGGAACGCATAATTTGGATGGAAAGAAAACCGGAAATGTAGAACGTGTATTTGCTTTTTGCGAGAACAGTGTACGCATTGTTTTTGTAATGAGCCTATTCTTGGACCTGCTCTGTTCTAGACTTCTAAGCTTCAAACAGACCCGGCCTATTTTGTCACGGCTTCGGTGTGCCCCGGCTCCGCTACTGTAGTGCTACTAGCGTGGAGCCGTTGAAGCTCAAAAATTTGGCTTTACCGGCCGCTCCCTGCTACAGTAACAGGTGAACCTGGAGCTCAGTGAAACCATGCCAAACACAGGATCTCTAATGTGCTACGGTGAACCTGGAGCTCAGGGCAACCCTGCCAAAGCCAAACGCATGATCTCTAAGCATGGGTTTGGTTCCAAGGTTAAAACGAGACGGGATGGGTTGATCCTAGATATGATAGTGTTTGGTTGAAAGCGACAAGGGATAGATCTAAAGATGCGCGACAAGCCTGTCCGGCAAAAACGAGCGGGCAGGTCATCCCACTTTTTCTGATTCACACCATCTCTAGTCATGTCCTATGAAAAAACCGTCCAACTTAAACTGACTTAAGTGCGCCTAATCACTATCAAAACAGTAATTATTCATAACACACTTAAAACAGTTTAAATCCAGTAGTTCGTCAAGTATCCTCGAGACAACCCGAATCATCCACATACAACTTGAATCTTAGCCATCATTTCCACGAAAGGAAAGCATCAACAAATATTACATTTTTACATAAATACTGAAGGTACAAATGATTACATAGATTGAAACAAACTTAGAGTGCAAGTTAAACCATTCTAAGAGTTTCAAACTTAAAACAAGTTCAGAAAGTAAAGTAATTAAACAACTAGGTTCAACACTAGGGTATTACGAAACCCGTAAAATATCCTAGTTCTTCGGGCCTTCCTCTTCGGTAGACTGCTGCTACACGACTGAAAACAACAATAGAGGATCCCCTGAGTACGAAGGTACTCAGCAAGACTGACCCGTCTAACCAGTATAGATAGATTAAAATAAAGTTTCAAGGAGTATGATTCCTTTTTAGTGTACTGGTCGAATCAACATTTTGCGAAAAGCTTACTACTTGTGGACCCTTAGTTTTATTATTTTAACCATAATTAGTTCTTACCTCACCAGTCTAGGTGAATAAAATATTTTGCTCAATCAAGTGGAACTAAACATCATACAACAATATTAATTCAAGGAAAACATTATATTCAACTTGATTACTCTACGATGCTTAAGCTATGATCAAGTGCATTCATAATCGAGAATTGCGGCGATCCGGACCGATTTATATCCTGCAGGAGATACCTAATCACCAGCCATGCACAACTTCGCGGGTTGCACATAACGACCTTTCGATTAGTCATACCCAAAGATCAGAAACATAATTACCCAGGATGCGCCCCCACATGGGACCCCGCGTCTAGCCTGATCTCCATGTGAGTTTCAGACTACGTCCCTGCCTTTCTTCCTCACGCCAAGCACGAGTAAGGATATTTCCAATCAAAGAGCCAACTAACCTACCGAGCTTGCTGGTTACCAATGGTAGTGAGCAACCAGATAATATCACTTGATCCAAAGTTAAGATAACGAATGGGCCTTAACCAATTTAACAGAATAGACGAAACTACGGAACTCAAGACTCCTTTCTTGATTCCATCCAAGCTTTCATCCACTATTTTCAAAACAGGCCATTTCCTTGATATAAACATGTATGAACAATATTGCCTTAGGTTGCTGAGCACCAGAGGTACTCAGAAAGGATAAGGATAGCATAACTATGCTTTGCTAAGCATGGGACATTACTAATTTTTTTGAATAGGTGGCAAAGATGTCCTACAAGAAGGTTTGATTGTGCATAAAAGTAAGGTTTCAATCAACTCCTAGACTTAATGTATAAAAAGAGAAATAACCAATAATTTGGACATGTGAATATAAATCTCTGAAAATAATAGGTGTAGATGCTCTGGGGGCTTGCCTGGGGTCAAAAAATGTTAGTTCCTTTGGAAAAACCCTTCAATAAAAGGAGCAACTTCAACACCCTTCTCGAACTCCTGACGATCTTCAAATAATTTCACGAAATCCACTTCAGGAACTTCAGGTTCTACGATATGATGCAAGTCACAGTTAGGGTATGCAAAACCTTTTGAAACACTGACTATACAACTTATCTTCATCTTCAAGATAAAGTTGCAAGTCAACACTAAACTACCCATAAAAGATTAACCCACAAATTATTTTCTTAACTAACCTAACTTAAGCCTTTTCTTTGATTTAGAAAAGCATTATAAATAACTTCTAATCTCAAAACCTAATTCATATGGATTAATAAGCATTTGTGAATAATAAAACATTATTCAAAATTTTATACATTTTATAAAGGTTAAGTATTTATCTAAATACCTTAAATAAAGGTACTAAATAAATACCTAATTTTTGTTATCTTTTCCAAGGGTTTAAGAATTTTTAATGCATAAAGGAAAATAAAACAAACCTAAAAAAAGTGTTTTCCCTATTTTTGAACACTCCTACAAATTATAGTGAATTAAAGATGAAGACTGAATTTAAATCTAATTTCTAAAACACCCTAAATCAATTTATCCTCAAACCCCCTGAAAAACCTACTCTCACTCACCCCGTCCTACCCTCACGGGTCCGGTTAACCAGGTCACACCCCGACCTTGACCGAGGGTGCACGGGCAGTTACAGCGGAAAGCTCGCCATCGGCGGGGTCTCCGGCGACGACAACTACATGGCTGGACTTGCCTCGACTACGCCCACCTACGGGTGGTGTTGTTGGGGTGGTTAAGCTAGCGGCGGCGACGAACGGCGGTGATCGGCGGTGGAGCAAGCGGCGCTAGGGTTAGCGGCGGCGTGCGGCTCGACTACGGCGACTCCTCGGCAAAAAGCGACACGTACGGCTCATGCGTGACACAACTAGACCCTCAGGGGATGCTTACAGTGGTGCTCATCGGTGGCGGCTTGGCAAAATAGAGGCGGCGGACGGACGCGACGAGGATGGCGTCCAGGATGGCCTTGCCGGTGTTGGAGGTCTCGGTGGACTGCGGAGTGGATTTGGAGCTGTGGTGAAGGAATCGGCCGGCGGTGGATCTCAACTCACGAATTTCATGGGCGGCTTGAGTTCTGCTCTGTTCATGCACGGGCAAAAGGAAGCAAGGCAGAGTTGCGACTCTGCTCAAAACTTGTGCCAGTGCACAGACGACGGTGCCAACAGTGTGCCTGAGCTGTTCGTGCTGGGGCTGCTTACGAGGTGGTGGCGAGGCCATGGACAGCAAGAAAAGGTAGGGATGGAGCGAGGCTCACGCACATGGCCAGAGCAGCGTACTTGACAAAGGCAGACGCGCGAGCAAAAGAGAGAGACTGGCCAGCGGCACAGAGCAACGACGAGATGGGGATGCTGATGAGCTACGGCCGGCGAGCTATGCTCAAAGATGCGGAACAAAGAAAAACAAGGCCAGTAGGCATATACAGGCGAGCGCGACGTCGGTGACCGGTGACAGCAGCTGCTTGCAACGTGTTGTGCTGGAGCATTCTCTGGTTGCGCAAAGCAAGGAGAGGCGGCGGGGCAACGGCGGTCAAACGAACACTGCTTGGCGTTCAAGTTTAAGCGATAGCGGAGGCACGTCGGTGACCAAGCCGACAAGCTGCTGATGCTGCCGGGCTGCAGACTTCAAATGTGCATAGAAAACTAACCTCTTCTTTGATTAAATTCGTCCAAACCAAGCTTCAACTCGCCATGAGCCTAAAACCAAAGTTGGAGCTGGTATAAACAGCTACAAGTGATAGATAGCACTTTTTTTCCAACGATCAAAGGATTTGGAGATAAAAATTTCTGAACTTTAGTGCAAAACAAGAGCTCTTACTGAACCTCTTGAACTTGTCCATCAGTTTAACAGTCAGAGTTGAAACAGTGCAAACTTCAATTTTTGAACTCCAATTTAAATATTCAAACAGACTTTTCCTTGTCCAAGAGCTACTTTCATTTGGTAACCTTATATTATAAATCCCATTTTTAATGATCTTGTTCAATATCTACATGTAGAAATCTTCAAAAACTTGATCCAAAGTAGGCCACTCATCACTGTTTTCAGAGTTCAATGGCAACTGCCATTCAGTCTGTCAGTGATCACCCCCAAAACAGTCCAACTTCCAAACTTTGAGCTCTGATTAAAATTTCAATTCTTTTTCTTTACTGTCCAACAACATATCCAAATGATTGTCTGTTTATCTAATATCACTTAGGGTCCTTCAAGATCTAAAGTTGCAATGAAAAACTTCTCAGAAATTAAGCTCGAAGTTAAGTACTTAGCACTGTTTTCAGACCGGAAATTTTCATATTGTGAATTGTTTGCCCAAGTCAACAACTTTGACTTTGCATTTGAGATGCTTATGACTTGAATTGATCCCAAGCTTGATTCCACTGAGTTCCAAACACTTTCAGCTTATGATTTCATGTTTGATTCAAATTTGGCTCAAATTCGCACTTGGCTCATAATACTTTTCTTTTAACCCAAATTTCATCATCAACCTCTTAATAACCTTCTTAGACTTTTAATAACACTGGGTGTTACACATCCTCTCTCACGTCCTCCCCACGCTCTTCTCGTTCACTTGTCACCGGTCGTGGAGCCCTTGCCGTCAGCTCATCACTGCCCTCCGCTTGAAGGAAATCTTCCCCTGCCTCTCAAAACTGCCTTTACAGCATATCTAGCAGCCTGGCCAAATTTCATCTCCTAATTTCAGTACACTCCAGCAGACTAGCCAAATCTATATATTTTTGTTGGTTTTCAAATTATCATGAACTGATATGCTTTCCACGTTTTTTAATCAAAACGATACTACAAGTTCAAATAGTTTACCAAAAAATTCCTTTCAAAAAAATAAATTACAAAAAACAGTAAACTCTAAAAATTTAATTTAAATCCAAAAGAGATTTATTCGATCACCACAAATTTTGACGTGATTTTAGGAGGCCGTCCTTTATGAGTTTGTAAAAGAGAGCAAAATGAATGGAGTTTTGAAGCAAAATAACAATAAACATAAGGCCCTATTTGCCAGCCTATAAGCAAATGTGACTGCTATAGCTATTATGTGGATGCTCGTTGTTTTGAACAAAGGCTAAAAATAGCAATGACAAGTTAGATATCGCAGTAATTATGCAAGAACACATTTATATCTGCATGTGAGCAAAGGATCCGGCGGTCTAAGATGAGTACCACTATATTTACTATTATGTTGTTATGCCTCGTCTCATATAAGCCACATCCCACATCAATCTTAGGTCTTGTTTAGTTGGTCAAATTGGGAGATGCAAAATTACTGTGCTAGCACTGTAGCACACTGTAGCATTTCGTTTGTATTTGTGAATTATTGTCCAAATATTAACTAATTAGGCTCAAAAGATTCGTCTCGCAAAGTACAACAAAACTGTGCAATTAGTTTTTAATTTCGTTTACGTTTAGTACTCCATGCATGTACCGCAAGTTTGATGTGATAGGAAATCTTCTTTTTGCATAGTGTTAAAGCTGGGAGTTGGGGGTAATTGGGAGTTGGGGGTAACTTGCCTTATTGTATCTTTTCGTATGACGATGACTCAGAAGCACAGCCGGGGAGGAATTCAAAAGCCGGTATCCGATCGATTGCGTGCACGGTTACATCCAAATTGAACCAAACGGCTACAATGATATTTGTTAATCCTCCATAATGCATTTACGTTCCACTTTGTTAACCCTGCGTAGGCCTTTAGGTTCAACTATCGAACCATTACTTTACTTTGTTTAAATTTAGAATGATTTGGGATAATATAGCGTTATGGCAAACGAAATTTAAAAATTACAAATGACTTTAAAATTACAAATGACAGTTGTCAAGTAGCAACCGCGAATTCGTGAGGGCGAAGTTCATAAACATCATTAGGGTTCTAAATTTCTAAATCTAAAAATCCTAAATCAGTTACCACAACTATTAAGGATATAAACGTTCAAATTTCACATTTTAGATGCCCAGTCAAACTTTTAACTACGTATGTAGTTACAATGGTAATCTATTACCAATAAAATTTTAAAAAATAAGCTTGAGTTTCAACTTTTATCCGTTCAACCTCATGGAGGGCCTGTGATCAGTTGGGTGCGGGCGTTTTGTTATCATTTTTCTATTCTTGTTATATCTGATGGTTTTCCAAAAACACTCTCTAGATACTGGTCAGCGCAATGAACAGCGGATCTCGTGCTGTTATTTAACTCCCATCTCACGGTAATAAGAGACGAAGCTGATGACAACACATGCTCTCCGAGTTTTTCAGCCTCCGCGCAACTCAGAAAACACTTGCGCTAGGATAGTTAAACTCGGCACAGTTTCATGACGACTTAGTTTGGACAGCAGCTTAAACTTAAGTAAAACAAATTGATATAAACATCGATGACCTCAGATTAGCCCGGTGTTGTCATATGAGTGCAGCGGCTCCAAGTAGGTTCTTCCTGCTAGGCAGGAACTTGAAGCCGATTGCAGCCTCCAAAACATTGGGCGATTTCATCAGCGGCCAATGAGATGCTTCTTAGGCCATGTTTAGTTACTCCCAACTTCCAACTTTGACACTATGCAAAAAGAAGATTCCCCATCACATCAAACTTGCGGTACATGCATGGAGTACTAAATGTAGATGAAATTAAAAACTAATTGCACAGTTTTGTTGTACTTTGCGAGACGAATCTTTTAAGCCTAATTAGTCAATATTTGGACAATAATTCACAAATACAAACGAAACGCTACAGTGTGCTACAGTGCTGTAACAGTAATTTGGCACCTCCCAAATTCCCCAACTAAACACGGCCTTAGGTAAAAATCAATGATTATAATAAAAATAGTGCGAGAAAGGCTCAGATTTGAATCAGCTCTATCTATCACGAATTCTCAGAAGCAGAACTGGCGTTTTAAGCTGAATGGTTGTATCATCACTGCCAAACAAATCACACGTTTTGGAAGATTATGGAAATTCAAAATACAATAAGAGAATGCGTCGAGTCATAAATGGCTCATATTAAGAAATTCAACCATTATTTTTCCCTTTGCTTCACGGTTTAGATCAGAAGCGCGGGTAATGTCAAATCACTGCCATCAATCAAACGCAGTAGCAAAAGCAAAAGGGGAAAAGAGCATGATGAGATGCTTTGAAGCATCTGTATCCATTGCTTTGACACAGACCAATCACAAGATTTGTCATGGCCTGCAACACTGAATGGCATGGTGGATCTGGCACAGGCATTGGGGCTTCCTTCTTCAAGGGTAGTAATCCGACAAGCCCGGGGTTAGCACCGTGCAGAAACCGATCTAGATCCACAAATCGCAAGCGATATCAATCAAAGGGGGGAAATCAGGGGGGGAAAGAGAGGGGGACGAAACTGTGGTCAAGCAACAATCATATTGCCTACTGGAGCCATGGCAACTGAAACGATTTCTTGACGCGTCGATCTATCCCCTCTTCGCGAGGGCGGCGCCGCACGGAGAGGTGTTCGTGCCCCCGCCCATCAATCAAACAAGAGAGGAAAACAGAAAAAAGCTGCAGATCGCAAAACAACTACGAGAAAGAGCGAGAGAGAAAAAAAAAAGATACGAGCAGTCAAGCACACTGCACAATCAGTCGCCGACGATAGGCGAGTGCTGCTTCGAGGCGGAGACGGAGGCGGCGGCGGCGGCGGCGGGTGAACCCTAATTGACGATGAGAGGGCAGGGCTTTGCGTTGATTTATAGTTCTCCGTGGCGGCGACTGGAGGGAAGAAACCTCGCGAGCGTAGAAACGGAGAAAACCTAGAAGTAGTGGGCCTTGAGAAGGTAGGGAGGGCTGGCCCAGGACATATTGGGCTGGATGGAATTCAGAAAGGATTTCGGCTTGATCTTGCAGGTAATTCAGGCAGGATATGGGAACGGCATTCTAAGCCCACCACCTGAGCCACCAAACTTTTGGAATGTATGGGCCTAAATTCCACAGAGTTACAAAAGCAAAGGCCCCCCAGGGAATTTATGGAGCTTTATGGCTCTATGCTACAGTGTGTTCAACAGAGAGGGGGAAATGTTCGCTAAAAAATAGGAAAAGGGAGGAAATCTGTCAAGATCGGCTGCCACAAATGCTACAGTGTGGCTGACACGGTTTCATTCAGTCGCACTGTTCTTGCTGATGCCACTCTGAAGACTCGTGCGCTTTTGCCCAAGGGCCACAAGGCTGCCTGGGAGCGCCATCAAAGCGCCGCACCAAACCGCTTGAACCCCGTCGGTGAAGGATGCTCCACCATTTTTGTCGGTGCAACCGGCTCGTAGTCCTGGTCTGGTCCTAGCCGCGTCGGTCGCTCGCTCCAGAGTCCACAAGCATCCAAAACCAACACAGGAAGTCATCTCCGGTGGAACAGGCGACTGCTCCCGGACGGTCCGAGAACCCAATCGCAGCAAAGCGTACAGCATGCCACGAGCCCACGACGCATGTCCCCCACGCACAAGCGAAGCGAGGTATCGGAACGCACGAGGCTACCACGAGGCAGGTCGGAGCCTTCGATTCTCGCCATTCGCCGGCGGCTGAGCACACGGCAGAGTCGACGACGGTGCACCGTGCACGGGCGGCGGTGTCATGCGCCCATGTCCACGTGGGTTCACTGTTAGGCAGCAGCTGATTCGAGCTAATGCCGGATGGGCCGTGGGGTTAGCGGTTGATCCCAGAGGCATATGCGTGCGCGGGGGAGCAGAGCACCGCCCACATGCGGCGGCGGATCTGTGCGCGTGCGGTGCGCCGTGCACGGCATCAGGTTTGGAAAAGCTTTGGTTTTGGTTTCTGATGAGATCTAGCAGTATTTGTGAAGTGTGTGATGCAAGTACTCGGGGTTGAGGGTGGGTTCCCGATCTCGTGGTCGTGGGGTTTGATTCGCGGTGGATTTTTGATTCTGTCGCTGACCGCGTCGCGGGTGTCGCGTCGGGTGCGTCCTCAGCTCCTGCGCCGCACGACGGTTGTCGTCCTCGCGCTCTAGCGTTTTGCCCCGGCGACGACGTTTTCCAAAGCATTCGTAAGCACGTCGCGTGGGGCAGGCAGCCGCGGGTTGCAAGTTGCCAAATTGATGACACCAGGTATCCCGTCCTGAAACTTTGAAAAAACTACTGGATTGAAATAAAGAGGGACACTGTATGTTGTAGACCTTGTTTGGCGGAGCTGTGAGGAGACTGATTTCGTTAAGTGATTCTGTGAATGAACTATTTAAGGTGAAAAAAAATAGTTTCTTCCAATTCACTTTCTCCTCAATATCACTTCACGCTTTAAATTTAACCTAAAGAATCATTTTCATACCTTTTCTTACACTACAGTCAATCAAAATCAGAAGAGAGTACCAAACAGACTCTAAGTCATCGGTTTATCAAGTGCACGTAGGATGTTGTTAGAAATTTAGAATACGCCCAATGTATTGTATCGTGTACATTAAATGAGTGCAACGTAGGGAATGTGAAGTTTAACAGTGTTCAGCTGGGAGATCCGGTAAGAGAGGAACTCAAGAGTCTTCGGCCACCATGAATCCGGTGCGGTCACTGTAATGGAAAAAAAAAATCAAGAACGAGGCCTCTGCTTGGCAGGCAGGGCTAAAGACCTAGCGAATTTAGCGCGAGAATAGCTTGTAGCTTGTCCACCCCCGGCTAACCGGATTTGTACTTTTCCTTCTATATCAATGAAATAGACACAATCTTATGCTCGTTTGTTAAAATAAATGAGTGTGACACATGAATTTTATTTGGTGGCATGGCAATTTAAAGAAGAGAGAGGAAAGACCGTGCCAGGTGATTAGAAAAATGTTAATATCATATATACTATAATGTTCATGGCCACATAATTGATGCTACATATAGGAAGAAAGCGCTTTTCAAATATGAATCCAATGATATTAAATTTGCATGGTACAATATTAAAAATCTAGAAAAAGATGAATACGAGATTGTCTGCACTAGAGATACACTCTCATAATATATGTCTCTTTTTTGTTTAACATGATCTAACATATATAGATATTTGTTGATAAAGTGACACATTGGATACCATGTCAATGTGCTTAAGTATATGATATCTTTGGAGAGTGTGATAGGATGCACATGATAGGATCAGGTAAGGATCATCAATTAACTGAACAATGTGATGGATGTCTTAGTTCTTATGGCCATCAATTAGGGGGTGTTTGATACACCCTGCTAAAGTTTAGCACCAGTCACATCGGATGTTTGGATGCTAATTAGAAGTATTAAATATAGGCTAATTATAAAACTAATTGCACAGATGGACTCTAATTTGCGAGACGAATCTATTAAGCCTAATTAGTCCCTGATTTGACAATGTGGTGCTACAGTAACCATTTGCTAATGATGGATTAATTAGGCTTAATAGATTCGTCTCGCGAATTAGCACAGGGTTCTACAATTAGTTTTATAATTAGCTCATATTTAATTCTTCTAATTAGCATCTGAATATTCGATGTGACACTACTAAAGTGTAGCACCTAGTATCAAACATCTTTTCAATTGAATAAAGAGGAGCTGCAGATATCCTTAAGGTCATCAATAAATAGATTGAATTAAACAAGGGATGTGAATACCTTAGCCATCTAGCTAGCTAGTTGGGCCAAGGAGAAGCGATGACGGATATCTTAAAGCCAATATAATTAGTTTATTATATAAACTAGAAAAAGTAGCGATGGATACTAGGGCATCTCCAATGGTCTGGCTTACAGCTAGCTAAATCAATTTTTTACTAATTGAACAGTGCAATAAGTATGAGACTAGCATGGAGTAAAGTAGTCTTGCTCACTTTTTCGATGTAACTCTCTCTCACAATACGTTCTTCAAAGCTGCCTTGTACATAGAACCACGTGAACTATGAGCTATCGGCTAACTTAGGCCAATCTCAGTGTACAGTTACCAAGATTGGAAACTATGTAACTGTGCTTGTTAAGTGTCACGGGGGTAAAACTCCTCTCATATACGATGAAACTCCTCTTTCTCTCTCCTCATAAATATCTTACCAAGTCAGTAAAATTTGTGATGTGGCATAGAAATTAATGCTCATAAAACTCTTCATGAAACTCATACTAAGACTGGCCTTATAGCATTGGAGATGCTCTAAAGTGTCATAGATTTGCACCCCTAGAGTAATCTAGAATCTTGGTAGGTTTTACCGTGCATGTTGCTCGCCGTGTGTATGAAGCTCGAAACACTTGAAATTCGGGTCTACGGGAGCACTAAACAACGTGATATGATAGCTATTAGGCTGGAACAAGAACCAAGCCGCGCGTACGCGTAGGATTTCAAGCCTGGCGCCGGCGCTGCCGAAACATCCCGCGTCGTCTCCCCCACGCGGCCACGCGCCCGCGTACAGCTCATGCCACTACCCCACCTCCGTCGCCCCCGCCCGAGATCACGAGCGCCATGGCATGCGCTTCGAATCCATCAACCCTGCCGAATACACACGCGGCTACACTACACAATTGCACACCCTCCCTTGCCCTCTCACCAATCACCGTCACCGCAGGCAGGGGCTCTGGCCAAGACCTGCACCTCATTTATATTCTCTTCTACCCCTCTCCAGATCGACCCCCCCTTCCTCGCTCGTTCCCTCCTTCGCTGACACTGTTTGACCCCTGCCGCCGCTCGTGTCCTCCAGCTAATAAGGTACAGAGGCGATAGAGTGAGGACTCACTGTCACTCTGCTAGTGTGCCACCGTACGTACCACTAGCATCCTGTCGCGCGCGCCCGCGTGAGATGGGGAGAATGGAGGCCCGCCCCTCGTCGCCCGCTCTCCTCGCCGCCGCCGCCCTCCTCCTCGCCGCCTCGCTCCTCCTCCCGGCGCGCGCCGACGACCCCTACAGGTTCTACACCTGGAACATCACCTTCGGCGACATCTACCCGCTCGGCGTCAAGCAGGAGGTACGCGCACCGTGCGTTGTTTGTGCCGGGTCTTCTTGGTTCTTCTTGTTCATACTCTTGTTCCGCGTGAAGAGACGAGTGATTCAGCTGCATTTGCTGCTGCGTGATGCAGGGGATATTGATCAACGGCCAGTTCCCCGGGCCGCAGATCGACGCCGTCACCAACGACAACATCATCGTCAATGTCTTCAACAACCTGCCCGTCCCCTTCCTCCTCTCATGGTAATCTACTACTGCCGGTAGTTTTTTCCTCTGTTACTACTGCTACTCTGTTTTCCTTTACTGTCCCGCCACCTAACTTGCCTGTTCAGGCTTGGCATGTCTCTCTCTGAATATCGCGTTTTTTAGTCATGGATTGGAACTGGTCGGCTCGTTTTCCGAGCGTGAGTTGGTTGATGCTCTAGATTCGTGGATGCGATGGCGTCATCCAGATCATGCTGCGAATCTTGATGTGTGTCCCTTTCCTGCTTTGTTTCTCACTGACCGAACTGTTGGTTTCTGATACTCCCGGGGTAAATGCCATTTTCTTTTGGAGCTCTGAATGCCATTTTCTTCACACATGCTACATTGGTGCTGGTAGTGGAATTGTCTGTCTCGTTTCAGAAAAAAAAGGGGGCGCCAAAACATTGGCACTTGAGTGAACTAGCCAGACTTCGAAGCCCAAGCTGACAGTAAAAAAATTCCTTCAATACAGTAGTCTCAGCTGTGAATCTTGGTCTGGTAGGTGCCTTGCAGAGCTTGTTTTGTTGCTACTGTATGTCATCTCGTGGAGAGTGAGCTGGTTGAGGATAAAATTCCACCGCGCCCTTTGCCATAGTAGCTAGAGGAATCTTATACGCGTTAATAATATCCACTCGATCTTTACCCTTTTTATTTATTAGTATTTCCCCTCCCTCCCTTTACTCGTGCTTTCGCTTTCCTTCCAGATCCATGATGAAAAGAGCACATGTACATGTACTGTACTGATGTACAACTAATGCTTGCACAGATCAGTGGGGCCTAAAGTCGTTTAGCAATGAGCATGTGCAGATTAGCGTGATCCACGGCTTCTTTTGCCTCAAGAGAGTGGCAAGAGTCACTTCGGTTTACCATATTGTGTCAGTCATTTGCGTAGCAAGAAACCTGTACACAGTGTTCATATTACCTATGGACCGACTGTATCGAATGCTCAATGCATCAATCTCATTGGTCATGGCTACCTGATTGTGAACTGTTGTGTGACATCATTGACCGATGCTGATTTTGGGTATGAAGATTTGGGCCATGGAAAAGAGAGATAACGTTTACATAAACTGTTCTTCTTTTATGGTTTGTTTATTGTAGGCAAGGAATTCAGCAGAGGAGGAGCTCATGGCAAGACGGCGTGTCTGGTACCAACTGCCCGATCCCTCCGGGTGGCAATTTCACTTACAACATGCAATTCAAGGACCAAATTGGGAGCTACTACTACTTCCCTTCCCTTTTATTCCACAAGGCAGCTGGTGGGTATGGTGGCATCAGGGTTCTTAGCAGACCGAGGATCCCAGTTCCATTTGACCCCCCTGCTGGTGATTTCACCATATTGGCCGGTGACTGGTTCAAACTCAATCACACTGTATGTTTATATTCTAACGTACTATCATGGATTGCATCTTACTGCTCACTTTGGCACACCACTAAACTGAAATTGTCATTTCCTGCAGGACTTGAAAGGCATTTTAGACAGTGGAAATGACCTGCCATTCCCTGATGGGCTTCTTATTAATGGCCAAGGCTGGAATGGCAATAGATTTACAGTAGACCAAGGTAAACTCATTGAGTGAGCAAGAACAAAATATCTGATAAGTTGTTCATCTTTATGTGGACAGAGTCATGCTAAACTTGGCTGATGCAATCTTGCCAGGGAAAACATATCGTTTTCGGGTATCGAATGTGGGCATTGCAACATCAGTGAATATTAGGATTCAAGGCCATTCCATGCTCCTGGTTGAGGTGGAGGGATCTCACTCCATGCAGAGCACATTCACATCAATTGATATCCATCTGGGCCAATCCTACTCGTTCCTTGTTACTGCTGATCAGCCACCTGCAGACTACTCCATAATTGTCTCGACACGTTTTACCACCCCTGTGCTCACTACCAATGCCATCCTCCACTACAGCAATGCAAATGGGGCTGCCACAGTACCGCCTCCCCCAGCGCCTACAACTGAGATCGATTTTTCTCTCAACCAGGCTAGATCAATTCGGTAAGCGCATCATGGTTCTCTCAAATATTATCTCAGCTTGCTCGAACAACTTTGTTTTGGATATTATACCTAAAAACATTTCCAGAAAGAGCGAGACGCAAGCATTTCATCTTCCCTGACTCTTTGATATCTTTTGTTTCCTACCTCTGAACAGGTGGAATCTGACAGCGAGTGGACCGAGGCCAAACCCTCAAGGTTCTTACCACTACGGTCTTGTCAACACCACAAGAACAATCAGACTCGCCAACTCGCGGGCAACCATCAACGGCAAGTTGAGATATGCAGTCAACAGTGTCTCCTTCATCCCGGCTGACACTCCTCTCAAGGTTGCCGATTTCTACAACATCTCGGGTGTGTTCACGCTGGGCAGCATGCCCGACAACCCAACCGGTGGCGGTGCCTACCTCCAGACATCTGTCATGGCGGCCAACATGCGGGAATATGTTGAGGTCATCTTTGAGAACGCTGAGAACTTTGTGCAGTCGTGGCACATTGACGGTTACGCGTTCTGGGTCGTCGGGTGGGTTTTCTAATTCAGTTGTTGCGAATCATGGGTTGTGTTCATGCAACTCGTGAATCGGTTACTGAAGAATGGCAGTTCATTTCTGGTTGAACAGGATGGATGGAGGACAGTGGACACCGGCGAGCCGTCAGGGTTACAACCTTAGAGACGCCATTGCTCGGTACACCTTGCAGGTATCATTAACACAGCTGCTCGCTGCAGTTCACCTTGACGTACTCATATTACAAGAATTCAAGAAACACATCTGCAAAGTTGTTCTGATGACTGACCAACATCATCAGTTCACTTCTTTTACAACAAGTTGCACTTGTCCAAAGTTGTTCTGATGAATGAGCAACATCATCAGTTCGTTCTCTTTCATTGTCTGTTCTTTTCAGGTGTACCCTCAGTCATGGACAGCCATCTACATGCCGCTGGACAACGTTGGGATGTGGAACGTGAGGTCGGAGAGCTGGGCCAGGCAGTACCTCGGCCAGCAGTTCTACCTCCGTGTCTACTCGCCGGCGAACTCGTGGCGGGACGAGAACCCCATCCCGAAGAACGCGCTGCTCTGCGGCCGGGCTTCCGGCCGCCGGACCAGGCCTCTCTGAATCTGAAGCTCTGAACCGAAAGGCCCGGTGTTCATGTCACGAAGGGGTGACTGAAACTTGCGGGAATCAGTTGATGAGGGTAGAGATATATTGGAATGCTCAGATTGCTGAGCAGAGTTCCACTCTGGCGTTGTCCACTCATATTATTTTAGCAATTGTAGTTAAAACATTTTGCGGTGAGTTTATTGTACGGGAAGCGTGCTCGCTTCCTTACTGACACTATCGATCGAATGATATATAATTTATTCATAGTTACCTGAAAATTTCTAAACATTCAGATTTCTCATCTTTTTGAAGAAGAAGATGGTGGCCTCACAGGAATCCGTGCCAAAAATCTGAAGAAGAGCTGAAAATGAACAATACGCACACGAAGAATACGCCTTCGTAGCCGTGTAGCGTAGAGTCTGAGAAGGCACAAACTCGCTGGAGAAGCGAACGGTTTCGAAATAGTTAACGGTCGGATTAGTTGGATCATTTTGCAAAGCGCACCCTAAACTTCTTCCTCTCTCCCCCGCAAATCGCAAGCCTCCCCCCACATTTCGCGCCGCGCTCTAAACATAGGCGAGCTCGACGCGCGCGTGCGCGCAATCGCACACAGAGTTCCCCATTCCTCTCGCGAATCTCCCGCAAGCGCGATCGCGTTCCCCTGCCCTCGCTCAAATCTGAGGCCGCATTTCGGGTCCGATTCGGATCGCATAGGTTTCCTCTTCGCGATCGGCGAGGCGGTGGTGACGATGCCCTGCTAGGCCAGGGTCGGAGGCGATGAACATCGTGCGGGGCGTCGCCGATCTCCTCCGCAAGGCGCCCCCTCCCGCCGCGCCGGGTGGCGACGCTGGCTCGGTGCCCGCGCCCGCCGCCGGCCTCGACGACGCGCCGACTCCCCGCGTCGTCTTCAGGTATGCGCGTCTGAACGATCGCAAACACTCATACGCGTTCGCCACTCCCAAACGAGATGCGACTAGTTTGTGTGGCGCGAGGACCGTGTGGCTCCGGTAGCGCCCGTGCCGTAATCCCCGATGCTCGTCGCGCGCCCGTGCTTTCGGATTCCGGACACGATTGTTCGCTCTCTCCCCGTTGTCATCGCAACTGCAGCTGTATGTTGTGATAGATACTTGTTTACTGTTGGAGAATGTTGTGTTGTGTACTTGTGTTCTGTGAAACTCACCGCTAGTGGTTCGAATAGAGCAGTAGTGGCCACCACAGGGGCTTTGTTTCAAGTGGCTCCTTTTAATTTATATATGGGCTCTTGACTGTCCAATCAGTTATTCCGGTTTGGTTAACATGCTTTTGCGTGTCATTTATCCGGAAAACAGTCCACTGCTCCCGTTCGTACAGAATGGTTATACAAACTATTTATACTGCAACCCGTCTTGGAGAAGTATTGTTGTTCTTCTTAGTGGATAGCAGAAGGAAAGAAACATAAGTGAAGTTCATGTACAACTGATATTGAGCAAAATGTGAAAAGTACATCACCATCTCAGTTGACCGTAATGCCTAACCAGATTGATTACTTAATTTTTCGGTAGTAAGGTCATTTTTTTTGGTATGGACTCCTAAAGCTTGCTGTCCTCTGCGGCAACCGAGGTTCACTCTTCATCCTTGATGGTAGCAAAAACCTGTTTGTCATGAGCAAATACTGATGTGAAGTCGTGATTCTATAAAATTAAACCAAGCCTAGCTTCAAGGTAAGCTACTAAGCTGGCCCATGAGTCTACTTGCCAAATAACACAAAACACTGTATGGTTGTGTGGACTGCTTGGTTTCAACTCTTCTTCTTATCTGATGACTAAGATGGGTATATGGAATGACATCACATCGAAGGTCACATTAATCCTTGCCAATAAGCAAATTGTTCTGGTTAGCTAGGCACAAGTATAACATCTGGGATTTGATCATATTATTGGTGGACTAAATGAATTGGAGATATTCTTTTTGGTTTTATGATGATTTTGTTTCTATAATAAATCTGCCACTGGATCTTTTGACCTTTTTCTTGGTGCTTGGTTTGATTGCTTGGTTTCAGTGATAGTCCAGAGGAGGGAGTCCTAAGTGTACTTTGGAAGAAGTATGAGAATGCATGTGATAAGGTACATCTCTGGAAGCCTGGTAGTTTCTTTCTGTTTACAATTAGGATATTAAATTAGTCACATATTTCCAGTCTAAAAATCTGCTAGATGTTTTCATTCTTTGATGTAATGTAAGAGGAAGAGAGGACTAGATATGTATCTTAATGTTCCGTTCCGTGCGATCTTGTCCATGGTATGACTTAGTATTGTGCCATCCAAGCATAATTTAGGAGATGCCAGGCACGTAAATTGTATGAACAGACAAACTTAGCATATGACTTTTTAAGATAGTTTGTCTGTTCAATGACCCAGCGCAACAAAGTTTGCTTATGCTTGGTAATACTACTTCGTCAAGATGCCTTAAAGGCAATAACCCAGCGTCTGCTTCATTGTAAATAACATATTAAGTTTATATAGCTATAATGCATTACACCTTTTTCATGGCATATGTTGTATTACATCTTTTGTTCTTACAGGTCGAAAAGGAGAAATCCCTTCAAATTTTTATCTTACAATTTGTAGAGACATTCAGAGATTGGGGACCACGCCCAATCGAGCAATTGGTTGGTCAAGAATTAGGATCCAACGAAACAGCTGTAGGATGCTGTTGCGGGCATCCTTCTGAGGTCATTCTTATTCTGATTCAGGAGATTTCTGTAATTGCCTCAACTATTGTTGAAAGTAAGTGGCTTTCTATATATTGTGTAATATACCTTCAATCTTCTTTGTTATTTCAAATTCATAATTTTGATGTTTGTGAATTCAACTTTGTATGTGGTAAGTTTCCTGCCTTCTATTCTATGTTCATGAAACACCTCCAATATTTTCTTGAGCATGGGTAGAATGTTCTTCTTGGAAAAATTTGGCCTCTCTTTTTTGAGGGAAATACAGAAGGGGAATCTAATACTGTGATATTTTATTGCATATATATAAATAAATAAATGGGCACAGTAGTGTCCTGAAGCGCTAAACCACAAAACCACAAATTTGGCTTCTTAATGTCAAATATTTGTCAAATTCGCTGTGGGATTCCCTGAAAATATGTTTTTGTGGAAGCGGACTCTGCAAAGTCATGCCAATTTGCTAGTGGACACTGTAGACGCTGAAAGTTTGGAGTAATATATACTGCTCATGGAGTTGTGAGAAGTCTAGTGAAAAATGAATAAATTACCCCTTATGCCTGAATTGTTACCATAAGGTTAAGGGCTACAAACACCTGAGTTGGATACAATAATTTAATGCCCATCCAACTGAAAGTTGGGCAGTACTGCTGTGTCCAGGAGGGAAACCATGTTTTCAGGATGCCCCACCCCGCAGCAAACGCCACAAAAGTTGAATGCCCTTAACCCAAATTTTCCTTCTTTTTCTGTCCAGCAGGCCTTAATAGACATAATCTGAAAGCTGAGAAACAAAACACAGAGGAACTTTCGGTCGAACAATTAGTAGAGCTTTGCCTGGTGGGAGAAGTAGAACTAAGTTTACTTATTCTTTGTCATATGCCTTTAAAGTATAAAGTAGCTGAATTAGGAGGAGGTAGTCCAAGGATACTGCTGGAAATGCTATACGTTTGCTCCATTTGTTGTGCACCTTTGTTCTATCTTGTTCAGTCAATGCACCGGGGGTGGGGGTGGGAGGGGGGGGGGGAGGTTGGGATGGGGGAGGCAACTTTTTCAGCTGTTCTGTGGTGTGTTGGTGTTGCATTGTGTAATTTAGTTCATTATAATAAGCCTTTTGCTTTTATTGCTATGAAAATATGCTTTTCATGTAGTTAATATTGTCTTGAGAAGCCAGTTGAGAATTAATCAATGAGACTTCGTACAAAAGCCAAAAGGGCACTAAGGTTATTTCTGAATGAACAAATCTGGCGAATGCTCACTTGTGAATGAGAAACAAACTATTGTTGGTTTTGTCATTACATGGATTTTGTTTTTGACAGCTCTTCTTATAATTTAAATCATATTTGTTCTTGTTATTGCATTATTAGGTGGAAACAGTCTGGAATCTCCTACGAACCATCATTCAGAGCAACCAATAAACCTGGGATTAAGCACACAAATACTAAAAGTTCTGGAGTGCTTGGCAATTCTGACTCGCTCCTTGCACAACTGTAGAGTATTTAGCTACTATGGTGGTGTGCAGAAGATTACTTCTCTACTGAAAGGTAGGAGTTCCGTCAGGTGCTGATCACCCATTCTAAGAACTCTATGGGTACTGGATTCTTGTTCCTGTCCTTTTCATGATGGCGTCAAAGATAAGAAGCAATTTCTGTTTTTGTTACTCTAACCTTTAGACTAATAGAAGGCATAGGCCTTAAATTTGATGGTACCAAACATTTCTTGGTATTTAACTATTATGTTAATCTTTCGTTTTCTTAGCCATCAATAGGATGTCTTTGTGCTGGATTCTCTCTCAGTGGTCATGATCCAGCACTATTTATTCACACATCTCCCATGGTAACTCAGCTTCTTCGGTATGTGAGATCATTTAGGAATTAGGACCTGTTAGTTTCTTCTGGGGATTCAGGTTACCTTTAGAGTCGATGGTTAGCTCATTTCTCTCTCTCTCTCTCTCTCTCTCTCTCTCTCTCTCTCTCTCTTCATATGTACATTCTCAATCTCACTACTTAATGGGATGTACTGATGCTCATACTACTGCTACACCGTAACACCGATGGAGCTACATCTGCAACTTCGTTCCGCTGATGGCAGTTCACTTGAGGATTCATAAACTCAGTATCACCACGCCTAGTATTTGCTCATGTTGGTCATGTGCTCAGCCAGTTTTCAATGCTCTTACCTTAGTTCGGTATGCTCACTTTGGTAACTAAGGTTTATGAGAGGAATTTCATCTTGAGGCCTACTTTATGCTTCCCCGCTTTAGCTTCAAGATTTGTCAGATGCCACCTGAGGGAGTGGCCTTATTGATCATCGATCCTGGCCACTATATTTTGTTGACACTTTTCTCATTGGATCTAGGTTTAAGATATTGACTGCGTCAGAGCTACAACTACAAGCGTTTGCTAGTTGCTACTATCATTTCAAGGTCGGTCTGTATTTGGTGGTTATTTGCTCATGTTGGTGCAATACAAATTGCCAATGACCCAGGGATGCATGAGCTTACCAGTCATATCGATTAGATGCATCATATATTTGCTATCACTTTGAGCAGTTGACTAAGCCTAAGCCCTGCCAAGTACACTCTTAGAACATCAAGCTGGTTTTCTTCACCAATTTATACACTTGAGAGCAACTTTGCCACGACCTCCTCGGAGGCCCAGACTCTATGTTTTAAATCCACCATGAGTTTGGTTTTCTTTTGTTTTATTTTTGTTGGGATTTAAGCTGTAAGGCTCATGACATCATTGTATATACCTAATTGATGTTCAGTAAAGTATACATCATTATAAATAGCTTCTCATCACTCTAAACGTCCGTGAGTCTTTTCTTTAATGGATTATATCTCATTAACTTCCTCGTTTGGCATATTCAGCTGCAGTTGCTCAGCTCAGAAACTTGAACAGTTTGCTGGCTGCAGATGACCAATCTTCAGATAAAGAAGTGGGAAATACTACGCTGATGCTAAATATACTTGTATTCATAATCACAATAATTTCAAACTTCATGAAATTGGAAATAACCGTTGCAAGGGTGCCCCGTATTAACGAGACCACTAAGCATACCCCATCAGAAAGCCATTTGGCTGCAGTTACTTCTAGTTCTCCAGATAGCACCATTTCTGATACAGTTCGACATTGGCAGCAGAAGGCAATTGTTCTTGTGATGGAAGCCAGTGGTGTCAATTGGTTAGTAGGTAAAGTTATCTTTTAGCATTCTTTTGGACTTATATATGGTTCTGAGTATTTGTTTTAAATCATCACTGTAACCCTCATTTCTTGGGTATATTGTGTTGATGCTATAGTTGTCATATCATCCTGTTTACCGAAAAAGATTCACTATGGGTCTAGTAAAATCAAGACTATTCTTTGTTCCTTTTTATTTAATCTCCATCCTAAATAGTATTAAAAGTACGGATCAAGGGGTTGTGTAATTAATCATGCCATCATATTGCCCATTCTTTTTTATTAAAATCATGTGTGCTATTATTGAATTCGTACCTTTTTTATTATCTCATAAGTATCTGAATGGTACTGCAGAACTCTTACGTGTCATTCAAAGGCTGAATTTGAAAGAGCAGTGGAAAGATCTCTCACTTCATTTTCTCACTTTGTGCACCTTGCAATCAACTGTTTCTGGCACTCGTGCTCAGAATCATCTCAGAAGCATTGGTGGGCTGGAAATTCTATTGGATGGACTAGGACTTCCTGCTAGTATATTTTCAGTTTTGAAGCACTCATCCATCTCAAGAAATGAAAGGTGCATGTTTCAGTGTCATTGATTGCTTTTTATTACTTTTTACCCTCTTCTTTTTTCTTATGCGTAGAATTGCAAATGTGCTGTAAGGTAAAGATTTATTATTTACTCATGATATTCTATATTGGGCAAAAAATCGTTTTTGATATATACTTTGAAGTTAAATCTAATAGTATGAAATTCAAATTTTATACCCAAATGTTGAAAGTCTGATAGTATTAAATTGGAATTTGGTACCCAAATTTGAGGTGTGGCTCATAACTTCATTTGAATTTTCAATGTAACATTCCTATTTTGAAATTTCAGTTTCACAACATTAGATTGATCTTTGATTTTATTCGCACAATTCTATCTAATATGGTGCAGAATGGATGAAAATTTGAACAATACTCTTTTGATACTGCTTATATAGTTTCTCTCTTTCATACATTGGTCTTACTGTTGCAAATGCTTTGATAGCGTAACTGTTAGCTCCCCAGGTGAGGGAGCTGCTGGCCAGGGTTCAACCCTGCTGGCACAAAAAAAAGCCCCCTCGCTGGAAACCCAAAAAATAGTGGCAGGGCGCCGACCTGTGGGCCTACAGGGTAGTGGCAGTGGTTGCTAGTCCAGGTAATGGTGCAGCCCTATGTTGTGGATGCGTTTGTTGGGTGCACCTACAGGTGGCGTAACAAGAAGGCGCCAACAGCCCCTGAAGCTTAAGGCGTGTGGTCAGTTAGATATGCGGCAGAAGTTTAGCGATAGATGGGATGGATGTTATCCAATCCTGGTTGTTAGTGTTTTGTTAGCAGCCCGTGTTATATAAGCCGGCTGAGTTATTTTGTTAGTTAAGGTACTGTCTCATTGCTTGGCCTAAAGTGTGTCGCTCTCGGGAGCTTGGGGGGCTGGGAATCTCTGATTTGAAAACACTAGGTTTTGCTCTAAGAGCAAGATGGCCATGGCTTAAAAAATCTGAGCCTCATAGACCTTGGGCTAGCTTGCTGCTTCAGGTTAGCAAGGAGGTTGAATGCCTCCTCTCGATGGCCTCGTTCACTGAAATTGGGGATGGATCTAATACGTTATTCTGGAAAGATAAATGGTTGGGTGGAAAGAGTATCCAGGGTCTTGCACCTCGGATTTATGATTTGGTGCCGAAGAGAAGAGCAAACAGACGTACTGTTAGGGAGCCCCTTGACAACGAGTACTGGCTGGAGGATGTTCAGGGTGAAATATCCATTGAAGCTTTGATGGAATATCTTGAGTTGTGGGATACTCTTACTGCTGTGGAGCTTCATCAGGGAATTCCAGATAAACATATCTGGAGATTATCTTCATCTGGACAATACACAGCTAAATCTGCCTAGGATGCTCAATTTCAGGGAGCCATCCTATTTGGGCCATATCCATGAATATGGAAATCATGGGCCCCTCGGAAATATCGCTTCTTCATGTGGCTAGTGGCTCACAATGGCTGTTGGACGACAGATCGGCTGGCTAGGCGTCGTCTTCCACATCCAGCTCGATGCCCGTTATGCGACCAAGAAGATGAGAATATCCAACATCTCATCGGGTGTGTTTTTGCTAGACAGTTCTGGTATTCTATCCTGCAATGTGCAGGTCTCTCCGCCCTTGCTCCGCAGCCAACTGATGTAATTCTGGATGACTGGTGGGCGAAAGTGGTTAATGTTGTGGATGGCGCTGTGCGTAAAGGCTTGAACTCTCTTATCATTTTTGGAGCCTGGACTATTTGGAGACATCGCAATGACTGTGTTTTTAATGGGGCTTCAGGGTTGGTACGGCTTTGACTCTAGCCAAAGACGAAGCCCAGCTGTGGGGCATGGCAGGAGCCAAGGGCCTCCCCCTACCTTCTGCCAGAGGGGTTGTTTAGGCCTCGGTTGTGGTTTTTTCTGCGGTCGTCTTTATCCTGTAAAAGGTGATTAGGATCTTCAGGTTCTAGTGTGTGTGTGTTTGGGTCTCTGTATGACTCGTTCTTCTCCTATTAATACAATGATACGCAGCTCTCCTGCGTGTCCAAGAAAAAAAAATTTGTTAGTTAAGCAGAGATTGAGTCATCAGAGTTCATAGCCTCTCCGGAGGGCGAACTAGGATTAATCCCTGCCATTGTTTCCCTTGAACTCTAGATCAATAAAGCTAATCGTTCCCTGCCCACAACACCTATAGGAATGAAGCTCGGGGTTGGGGCCTTGTCTGGTTCAGTTAAGTAAGAGCTTCTTCTTCTCAGTGCAATATCATGGGGCGGTCTTTCCCCACTGTCCGAGTCTTTTTACATTGGTCTTACTGTTTAGGTTAGTATTTACTTAGTTACAGAGGAGTCTAACCCTCCAATTGTTTTTCTAAACTTTGGACATCTTTGCAAGCTAACTGTATTGTAATGTGTTAATTTTGTAATGACATTTTACCTCTTTTTTCTAATAAAAAGGCCACAGTCAGTATGACAATCATAATCTTTATGGAGTTATTTTTCAACTTTATTTAACGTGATAGGTTTTACATACTTGTTTGTATTGCCAATTTTATCTTCTGATATTTCTGTGCTCTTATAGGTGTGAAATACTTCTGCTCCAGATACAGTATTTGCAAATTCTAAGTGAGGCAGTGTATCCTTTGTTTTAAACTACTTTTATGTGGTACTTAGCATATGCTTTGCAACTTCCAGAATATCAATACTCTCTGCTAATACGTAGTTTAGGTAAAAGTCTTCGTCATATCATAGGAGGTATAATGTTCTAAGCTAATTAACTCTCGCTTACAATGAATTTTGAAAATTTTAATAATGCATTGGATGTACATATATTATACTGATAATGTATTCCCCCCTATTGGGTCCTTGACTTCTATTTAGATTTGCCAATGTCAACAATTTGCAATTTCTATGCGAAAATGGACGGGTACACAAATTCGCAAACTGCATTTGCTGGCCGGCATTTATGATTCAGAAGTTCCATCAGCAAAAGGATAACACCAAGGCTTCACATGCACTAGATTCTGTCTCTGGTCCAATTTGTTTTCTTGATATAACTGAATGGAATGACTACTCTGTAAAGTTGAGCAATGCCCTTTGTTCTTTTATTTGTCCTTCGAAGGATATTGAATACTGTTCCGATGAAATAGCTGTCAGCCAAATTGCAGTATCTATCCCATCGGCATACCTGGAGCAATCTGTGAGATGGATCATTAGGATTCTTATGACCGTCTTTCTATGTATCAAGGCCTGTACCAAATCTGAGCTACCGAACCACATAAAGTGAGTTTTTAGTGTACTCATGAATCTCCCTTTTATCCAGAATAGTTAACTATCGTGTGTCATTGCTTTGTTCGGTGCTATTAAGATGCTTTGTTTCACCAAACAGAAGATATGTTTTTTTGGATTTAATGCATTTTCCCATCACAACTCTTTGTTGAAATATTCAAAATGCAATGGTCAGTCTTTCAATCAATGTCAACTCCAACATATTAATTAGTTATATTTATCAGGTGACTATTAATCTTTTGAACTGCAACTGCTTTCTGTGCAATAGATTAGTAGGTTACCAGATAGCAGCTACTAGTGTACTTTTATGATCATTTCCTGAGTTCATTCTGCAGGATTTTTGCAAAGACCCTTCAATACTACATGATTCGTATGTTCAAAAGGGTTCTTATTTCAACACCAGCTCTACTCCCAGCTTTTCGAGAGGAAGGTGTATGGGACCTGATATTCTCAGGGAATTTTTTCTACTTTGGTTCAGCTGTAGAAGACACCCATTTTGATATTGTTACAGATGTTCAAAATGGTGATATTAACAGTAGTCGAATATCTATTGATTCTGAAAGTTTGTATTGTACCGATGTTAACATTCTTCAAGTGGAAGCTATTTCCTTCTTGGAATTTGCTGCAACACTCAATGAAAACACATATAACACGGTAAAATCTTTTGTCTTGTATAATATAATATTGTAGGCTCATTGTCTAATCACCAGTCTTTTGTCCTGAATCTCCTTATGAAACTCTTCTGCTTTATTTTCTTTTTTTTTTCATTGTAGCCAGAATGCTCGGCACTGCTGGATGCACTTGAATATTGCATTTCTGATCCTTCGACAGTCAGTGCTCTTCTCAAATGCTTCCGTGTAATTCTACAACTCGCCACCGAACAAACTTTAGCTTCATTTGAATCATTGGATGTGATTACAAGAGTCCTTAAGGCTGCTTGCCATCAGGCTCAAGAACTACGGAACTTTAGCAATTTTCTTTGTTCCAATGTCATGATCACTGAAGATAGTTCCCAGTTTAAAAGTATTGAAGACAGAGCTGAGAAAGCTCTTATATGTACAGAGTTAGCTTTGAGCCTCTTTACGGAATATGTCACTATATCGATAGATGGAAGAATTCTTGTTTTACAGAATGCTGAATGTATTGAGTGTTTATTTGACTTGTTCCAAGAACAAAACCTTCGAAAGCATGTGCTGGAGCAAGTTCTTGCCTTATTTAGGGTAAGGTTATGTTTACCTTCTGTTCTAACAAAGATTATGTTTACCTAAATTCTCCCTCAGTCTTGTTATTAATTTTGGGAGCTAAAACATGGTTCCCTGTAACCAGTTGCCTTCATCGTCTGCGCAAGATCATACAGCAAAGTTGCAGTTATGCTCCAAATATTTAGAGAACTTTGCACGAGCAAATGAAAAAGAAAAGGTCGACTCAGAGTTGTTAATTGATCTTCTGGTCAGCATGAGGGAGATCATAATGATGGATCACATGGTAGGTTTCCATATATGGCCTTGTATATAATAATTAGAATGACAATAGTTTTTGCCTCCTACTAGTAATACATAATGTGTTAACAAATGTACTTCTACACTTCATTTTGCTCAGTACTATCAAAATCTGTTTCGTGATGGAGGGTGCTTTCTACATATTGTCTCTTTGTTGAATGGAAATTTCAATGAGGTGACAGCTGAGCAGCTTGTCCTTAATGTCCTTGAGACATTAACTTTATTACTTAAAGGAAATGATGCATCCAAGGTAATCATAGTGGCACATTTGGCTCATGCAATAACTCTGTCTGCGTGTTGATAAAAATCTTGGTTTGTTTTGTAGGGTGCCTTTAGATTGCTAGTTGGTGCAGGTTATCAAACCTTACAGAGCTTGATACTGGATTTCTACAAATGGTCACCAAGTGAGAGATTCTTGGATGCATTGCTTAACATGCTGGTTGATTGCAAGTTCGAGTTAAATGAGAAAACGACTATAAAGGTTAGTAGTTATTAAATCTTTGGAAAACTTAACACACCATTATGGATTATGGGTTCATTGAATTATGGCATGCTTCGTTTTTTAATTTTTTCTTAACTAATGTAATGTTTCGCCAATTTATTTCTTCAGAATGAAGACGCTGTTGTATTACTTCTGAATATTTTACGGAAGGTCCTCTCTTTCACACACGCAGATGATAGTACATCTCTGATAATTTCCATTTACATGTTTTTTTTTTGACATCAACCAATTTCTAATTGGCAGAGCAGCACATCACTTCAGCACTATGGGCTTGTGATCTTGCAGCAGTTGCTCAAGCAATCCATTACAAATAGAACCTCTTGTTTCCGAGCCGGATTGCTAAGTTTTCTACTTGATTGGTTTTCAATCGAGGAAAAGGATGATACAGTTATTGAAATTGCAGAAATAATACAGATACTTGGTGCACACAGTATATGTGGCAAGGACATTCGGAAAATCTTTGCCCTCTTGCGTTGTGAGAAGATTGGTGCAAAACAGAAGCACACCTCTTTGCTTTTGACAAGTCTGAGTCACATGCTCAAGGAAAAGGGTCCAGAAGCTTTCTTTGAGTTCAGTGGCCATGATTCTGTGCGTCTTGCCCTATTTGTTTTGCAATTTTAAATTTCATCTATTGTGATTCATAGTTTAAGTACCAATATATTGGTACCTTAGAAGATTATTATGGTGCCTGCATAAACAAAATTGGAGCAATTCAGGACAGGACACTCAGTTCAGCGGTAGTTCAGGATTTGTGACTTGGTCTCACTGACGTGTTGCCCCTGAACCCCACATCATTGAGCTACCAAGTTACAAATCCTGAATTGCCACTGAATTGAGTGTGAAATACTGAATTATTCTGTCAAATTTGGGCAGTTATTCAATGCTAATGGTTCTTTTATATTAAAGTTGTTCTGGTGTTAATGGAGTATGCCCCAAACTTGTAGGTCCATATCCATATTCTCTTCTTAGAAAGTATTACCTTTTTCCTTTTATCTCATATTTTCCTTTTGTTACTCTTTGCAAGTTCCTTGGTAGTAGGTATAATAGTATAGATTTCTTCTGTTGAAGGACCCCTAAAGTTGTTATGGTTTTGAACTTGTTCTTTTCTTATTTAATGAAATGATATGCAACTCTCCTGCGTATTCGAGAAAAACAATACGAACCTTTGAAGGCTTTTGATACTGATGTTCTGCCAATAAATCCTTCTTTTTGTGTACTCCATGGGTTCCTTTGATATCTTACACACTTCCATAATTCCGTATATGTGATTTGTTGGCTGACTGGCATTCTTTCAATTTTCCTGGACAGGGTATAGAAATAAAATCACCCTTTCTACGGCCTTACAATAGAGGTCTATCTTTTTCTTGCTGGCTAAGGGTTGAAAACTTCCCAGACAATGGTATGATGGGCCTTTTCTCCTTTTCCACAGAAGACGGAAAAGGGTGCTCAGCAGTTCTTAACAGAAGTGCTTTAGTATATGAGGTAATAGCGATTTTCTTCCCCATTTTGAATCAAATCAAGTTCTTGAAAAAGTTTATAAATAGTTTATTGAATCTGTACGTTTACTTTTTGCTACAAGGATTTTGTGCTGTTAATTAACTAGTGTATAGATAGTATTTTAGCTTCTTTGCCTATAAACTATCAGAAACCATCATCTTTACCAGTGTTATCATACTTTACCTGGCCCAGCAACTTGACCTAAACAAACTGGACCCCTAGCCTGTGAGGCGCCGCACCTCACTATTGGATTTCTTTAATTAAACTGGTTTGAATCAGACGGGTTTTGACAGAAATTGGTGATTAAGCTTCCAACTCATACCTGCTTGTATAATTCGCAAAAACATGGGGTGACAGGGCTCGAACCCAGCACCTTTACCATGGATGATAGGGAGAATGCCATCTGAGCTTACATATTTGTTAGTGAGTACAAATCTATAAACCTTCAAATATGACACTACTATTGCTTGGCCAGCCATTTTTTTTTCTCGAACAACGCAGGAGAGCTGCGGGTCATTTCATTAAAAGAGAAAAGAGAGTACGAGTCCGGTTATGGACCAAAACCCGAGCACTGAAACACACCCCCACACACCCACACAGCGAAGTTTACAGACGCACCACAACAACAAGCATGACCTCGACCAAAAACCCCTTGACCTAGGCTGGTGGGGCCAGCGACCTCACTAGGAGTTCCTGAAGTTTAGTTGCCCCAGCCATGCCCCAAACGCTACACTCATCTGCCACTGTCTGGAGCAGCAAAGAGGTGCTTGGCCTAGCATTCTCAAAAACACATGAATTCCTGTGTTTCCAAACTTCCCAGGAAACCAGGATAATTAGTGAGTTAAGCCCTTTCCTTATCTCCTTAGGTATTGAGCGCAATGCCTCCACCAAAAAGAAAAACGAGCCTCAGAAGGTGAGGGTATCAGGGCTGTCAGTTGTAGGGTTGGAGGATCAAGGTCCAAATCTGCCTTGTAAATACACAGCCAACTAACAGATGCTGAATGGTTTCCTCCTCTTGATCACAAAAAGGACAGACCTCAGGGTGAGGCAATCCTCGTTTGGCAAGATGGTCTGTTGTCCAACATCTATTGTTGATGGCTAACCAAATGAAGAATTTGCAACGAAGGGGTGCCCGACTCTTCTAAATTCTCCTCTAGGGAGCAAATTTAATGGTTCCAACAAAGAAGGCAGCATAGGCCGACTTACTGCTGTATACACCATTCTGTGTGTGTTTCCATCTGAGCTGATCTGAACATCTTGCTGTAGGACAACTCCCTCAACATGGTCCCAAATCTGGAGATATTCCAATAAA
This sequence comes from Setaria italica, assembly GCF_000263155.2. Classification (NCBI taxonomy): domain Eukaryota; kingdom Viridiplantae; phylum Streptophyta; class Magnoliopsida; order Poales; family Poaceae; genus Setaria; species Setaria italica. The sequence continues at coordinate 38,001,878 of NC_028453.1, forward strand.
ACCTGAACTGTAAGTGTGCCTTTGATGTCGCCACCCAGCTTTGATTAACAAGAGCTTGGGCTACTGTCCGTCTTCTAATTGCCCTTTTGGGGATGGCCTTGAACATGATGGGAGCCAACTCCTCGATAGTGTGACCATTAACCCACCTATCTTTCCATAAAAGAGTGGAAACACCATTGCCCACAATATGGTCGACTGCTACCTTAAACAGGGCTTGGGCATTATGAGGAACTTGAATTTGGAATCCAGCCCAAGGCCGAGAAGGATCAGTTTTTGGAGCCCACAACCATCGGATACGCAGTGCCCAACCAAGAGTTTCCAGATTATGAATCCCCAATCCTCCATATTACAGGGGCCGCTGGACTCTTTCCCAGGACACTAGGCAGTTACCACCATTGGCTTGTTCCTAACCTTTCCAAAGGAAACCTCTTCTCCTCTTGTCAATGGCTTTAAGCACCCACTTTGGCAAATCAAGAGCTATCAAGGAATAAATGGGAGTGGTGGATAAAACCATCCTAACCATTACCAACCGACCTGCTCTGTTCATCAGAGATGCCTTCCAACCGGGCAAATGATTAGCCACTTTGTCAATCAAGGGCAAGAGCACTTCTTTGGTGGGCTTATGAATAGAAAGAGGCAAACCAAGATACGTGCATGGGAATTCCTTTACTGCACATGACAAGATTTCAGCAGTGATAAGCATCTCTTCCTCTGAACAGTGTACGGGAGAAACAGAATTTTTCACCAAATTAGTGTGGAGGCCGGAAGCGTGTCCAAACAGGTCAAGGATGCTTCTGATTACCTGCAGATCAGTCCTCCCGGGCCTTAGGAAACTCACAGCATCATCAGCCGATGCCGAGCTTGCTGAACAGCAAGTGGCTGAAGCAATCTCTCTAGCTGCGTACTCCATGAGAGAATTTAGGACGTCCATGACCAGTATGAAGAGCATGGGAGAGAGTGGATCACCCTGACGAAGACCTCGACTATGAAGAATAGATTCCCCTGGCTCCCCATTCACTAACACACGAGGGGATGAGGTCGACAAGATTAGACTTAACATGTCCCGCCATCTCTGTCCAAAACCCAACTGCCTCATAACCTCCAGGAGAAAGGAACATGAAACCGAGTTGAATGCTTTAGAAATATCCAGCTTGAGGAGAATATGAGCCTCTTTCTTCATGTGCAAGGATTTCACCATTTGTTGGACAAACAGGAAGTTGTCATGGATATTTCTTCCCCTGACAAAGGCGCTCTGATTGGTGGAAACCATTGAAGGCAGTAGAGGGGCAAGCCGGTTGGCTAGAACTTTTGTTACTAATTTGGCAAAACTGTGAATCAAGCTGATAGGCCGATAATCCTTTTACATGCAGAGCATCCATCTTTCTGGGGAGAAGTGTGATGAATGCAGAATTAAGCAGTCTAAATTTGAACACATGACCTTGATGGATAGCATGAAATGCGGCCAGCAAATCCCCTTTGATAATACTCCAGTAAAACCATCTGGTCCCGGCGCTTTATCAAGGGGCAAATCCCTAATGGTTGCCCAGATTTCATCCTCAGTGAAAGGGTCGTCAAGAGGAGAGAGATCCCTAGGCTGTAAGCCAATCTCATCAAGATCAATTGAAAAATTCCGATCCTCTGCTGTACCAAGCAATTTATCATAAAAGTCCAGGACTGCTTCTTGCTTGTCTTCCTGGGAAGTAGCCAGCCGGTCGCCAACTTGTAACTTGGCAATAAAATTCTTCTTCTTTCTGAATCGAGCCTGCGGGTGGAAAAAGGCGGTGTTTGCATCACCTTCACGGAGGTAAAGGATTCTTGAACGCAGCCGGGCAATGGTTCGCTCAAAAGAGGCCAGACCAAGGCAGGGAAGCTTGAGCTTCTTGCGCAGCCATTCCTCACTTGTAGAGAGCTCACGAGAGTCCCTTGCAATCTCAAGCCGATGAATAATCTCCTTGGCCATTTCCAGCTGCAACTTGATGTTCCCCACTTTCCTTTGACCCCACTTTTGGAGACCTCTACTAAGGCGCTGCAGCTTAAGAAAGAGGCGCTCAACTGCGCAATTAGATTGCACAGGAGCCTCCCAATTCTGCTGCCCTGCTTCCAAGAAACCCGGAACCTTGGTCCAGAAGCTCTCAAAGTGAAATCGTCGCTTGCCGGCTGTTTTAATCTTTAGCCCAAGGACTAGGGGGCAATGATCAGACACTCCCGAAGCAGCACTTTGCAGGACTGAATCCGAGAAAATATCCTCCCATTCTGAGCAGCAGAACGCTCGATCAAGCCTTACAAGGGTGGGCGACTGCCGTTTATTCTACCAGGTGTATTTACGTCCTAAAAGCGGTATTTCTTTGACCTCAGAGTCATCCAAAAAGCGTTGAAATCTACCCATCATGGCTCTGTCCAGACTAGCATTGTTCTTGTCTGCTGCTTGGTAAATTAGATTGAAATCGCCTGCAACCAACCATGGGCCATTGCACAGGCCCCGGATGTTTCTAAGCTCCTGCAAGAACAGCAACTTCTCTTCATCTTCTTGAGGGCCATATACTCCTGTGAACCACCAGTTACGGCCTTCCTGTTCAGAGAACAGAACAGAGACCGAATATGTGTCGACCCGAGTAGCGATGGCTTGGCAGGTGTTGCTCTTCCAGGCAATCAGAACCCCGCCCCTAGTTCCATTAGCCGGTAAAGCAACATATTTATCAAAGGACGAGCCAAAAACTGAGAGAAACAAGCGCTGATTCATAGACTCAACCTTAGTCTCTTGAAGGCAAACTATTTCAGCATTGCTCGAGAGTATGACATCTCTGACTGAGTTGCGCCGATCTTTTTTATTGAGTCCCCGCGCATTCCAAATCAAGATTGAGGAAGGATTCATCTTCAGAAACAAAAGGAGGCGACCAAGCAAACAATCTAGAGGGAGGCAAGCATGTCAGCAGAGCGTGCCTGCTCCCCCTCCTCCACTGTCCAGCCGAAGATTCCTGCAAGAGCCGAGACATGAGATTTAGAGAGTAGCTGTCCATAGAGCTTGCCATATTCGTCTTGGGCAGCAACATCAATCTTCTCTTGCAGACCAAAACCAAGGCTCCGCATCACCTTCCTCTATGCTAAACTGATCACCGGCACAGGGGAACAATGTTGAGCTCCAGCCACTCTTCTGCTGCGGCGCGGCAAGGACCCAGGTGGTGGCTTCTTCACCCTCCGTTTCTGAATCAAATGTTAAGGGAGCAGAGCATCAATGGGCTTGCTAACCTTGTCGAGTTTGCGCAGCAGAGCGGCCTAGGGTGACTCGGGGGACGGAGGTGCATCCAATGCAGGCGGAGAAGCTCTTGAACGGAAACGCTTCCTGGAGTACACCAGCGGGAAACTCGGTACCAGCCCCGTCTGACGACCGGGGGAGGCACCATCACCTTCCAGGAGCAGATGTTGAGGGGAGGCCGCCATGGAAGGCACCTCCAGAGCCGCGCCTCCGCCCGCCATGACCTGAGCGACGGGCCCGTCCTCCGGTGGCAGTCCAGCAGCAGCAGTGGTGACCTCCGGTCCCTCGAGGCGAACCAGCCCAGGAGGCGCAAGTGACATGAGGTCCTCCAGAACAGTCCCGCCGCCGGCGTGGGCAAGGATGGCCACCTGATCCGTCCCAGGCTGTCCAGAAGATGGGTTAACATCCATATCTCGGAAGCATTCCAAGGAGAATGCATGGGGAAGGACTCCACTGTGTCAGGCCCAGAAGTGGCAGTAGCCGGCCCATCAACAAGCCCAGGTGAGGGTCCAACAGAAATACACAACTGTGGCCTGTCGAAGCCCATAGAGAGAACCACCGTCGAGGGCGTCCGCTCCGCAAAGTCCGCGGCGGGCACCGCCTCCTCGGGTGCAGACGCTTCCTCGGGCGCGGACGCCTCCTCGGGCTCTTGGGGCGCCGTAACCGAAATTCCACCATCGGGAAACGGAGAAGCCTCCGGGCGATCAATGTCACAGGTACCCAAGGCGGCTTCGACGGCGAGACCTTCAACTCCCCGTGGACCTTCATGCGCCTCACTGGCCTCAGGGACGGCCAATCCATCAATGCCCGGGGGGCAGCACAAGGCAGAAGCTGAAGGGTTGGGAGCAGCAGCCACGTGTCCGCCCGCCGGAGGCTGTGGGCCCAACCGAGCATGCGCTGGGGCACGAGGAGCCGCCGCCGCCGCCGCCGTCGCCGTCGCCGGCGGCCATGCCCGTCATCAGCCGGAGGCGTCGGAGGTGGGTCATCCGCTAACTCCGGCTGCCCAAATGGGGCCACGGAGATGTTGATGGGGTAGGACAGGGTGCGTCTCACAGGGCGATCACCGTCGGCGGCCAAGAACGGCTCAATGATTTGGAGTTCCATCGCCGTGGGGACTTGTGACAGGCTGGAGCACCAGGCAGCAACGCGGAAGACATCACGTTGGCAAGCAGTGTCAGGGTGGACACCGCTGATCCAGCAGAAATCTCCGAGGAGTTGCTCCGCCGTTGCCAGCTCCCACGCATGCGCCGGGATTCCGCGAACTTGGACCTCGACCGCCGTAGACAGGGACGCCGCCGACGTATGTAGGAAGCGTGTCCAGCGCATGACATGGAGACGTAGCACCGGAGTGACAAACGGTTGTAACCGCAGGGGAGTCCTCGTCACTCGAGCCGAGGGAGGAAGCGGGGGCTTCATGATCCTCATCAGGTGCGGGTTCCGACTCGACACCAGAAGCGCCGCCCGCCGAGCGACGCCTGCGAACCCTCTGCCACCGCCTACCCTTTCCGTTGACATCGCTGGTCACGTTGATCTGGCTCCCAGCCCCCTCCGTTGACGCAGGCGGCGGGGCCGAGGACCTGCGGCGCCAAACCAGCATCCTTCGCAGGGGAGGAGCCTCCAGCTGCGGAGTAGGCTTCCGCCTAGGGCAAGCGTAGGAGAGGTACCCCACGGCACGACAGTGGGGGTGGGGGGGGGGGTGGGGGGGGGGGGGGG